>NC_143399.1:197527917-197679218 GCF_052110815.1 Crocodylus siamensis
CCTCTGCAGAACGTGGAAAAGGGATTTTACAAAAACCAACCAGAAATTGTTGGTTTGGGTCTGAGTGTTTGAGTTCAACCCCTGAACCAAAGTCAGATGCAGAGGGTGAGAGCTCTGAGCTGACTGGGCTATAGCAATTGGGCAAAATACCCCCCAAAACCCTCCGGATGCTGGGAGGAAGAGGAACGAAAGAATGTCATATACCTCTTTTGCCTTTCAGTATTCAATTAAAAACATACATTTTCACTTCCACACAGACAGGTTCATTCTGCTACTACTTCAGAGCAACTATATCAGCTCATATGGAGTGCCTTTATTGTTACACAGGTGATGCTGCGAGCTGAATTGGGCCTTCAGCTTTTACTGCTTCTGTGGGAGCTTTGCCCAAGCAGTGTTTAAGTGAGCGCAGAGTAAGGACTGCAGGATTTGGCTCTTAATGACTGATTATTGATGCATTGGCGCCTTGGAGTTCAGACCTGGCTCTGAGCTTCAACAGGCTGAAGTGTTTCCGTTTGTCACTGCTGGCTCAGGCCTGTTTGAGAGTGAGATCTGAATCCTACAGTTTGAGTCAGGAATCACCTCTGCATCTGAGCTTCCCATAAGTTCATGGACGGTTAAATCAGGTATTTCGATCCTGTTCCTCATTATAACGATAGCCCTGAATCCAGTTTGGATCCAGTTCCACTAGGATCAAATCAAGAATTCTGGCCCATCTTCCGTACTAGAGATATTGCACTGATCTACCTTGGTCCAGTCATCTGTATCGTAGTTGTAAAGCCCTTCGTCGGACCGATCACCGGTGGCTGTAAGCATGAGGATGGCAGCATTGCTACGGAGCAGAAGTTGCTGGGAAACCAAACGAGCAAGAAGTTCATCTTCAAACTGGAATCTTGAAACTGGAAGTGTCTGGGAGGAATATTCTGCGCTGGGAACCGCACTGTGATTCCTAACGAGTAGCACCGTAGGTCCCCACAAGCCAAACAGACAGCTGATGGGAGCTATCATTTTACCAAGAAGACCTCACCTGCAAAAAAACGCTAAATATATTTATCCTAAATACACATATGTGTGGGGGGGGAATCAACCAAACTAAAAATCCCTATAACTCAGAGGTGGCTTGTTTCCAACACGACTATAAGCAACAAGATGCAATGAAGGGCATGATGAATGGCAAATGGCAAGATGAATGTTGCATGTAGCAACGCAGATTCTTGCAATGACACCCAGTTCAAAAGCACAAGGATGCAGTCCACCCCAAAACTGATGTGCAGGTCACTGTCACCGGTGGTGGGAAATACCAGCCAGCAACTAAGTAATTCTCAACTGAGTTTTTCAACACGCAAGGCAATTAAGATAACAATCATGTTGCCAAGATACTAAGGACTTTGCCGGGCTGTCTCGTTAGCCAACTGCCCACATTATAGGTTCATCCCAAGGAATCAGCTCAAGCAACTGAAAACTCAGTGTAGAACAACAGGCAGCCAAAGTTAGCAACAGTATTAAGCCCCTCAATGGTCACAACATTTTGTGATTGCAAATCAATTGTCATGGAGACTATTGTGTTGTTATCAAAAGAGGCTTATGATGCCAAGTTAAAAAAAATAAGAGGTAAGGGACCAGAGAGGCAGCACAGTTTGATGGACCAGATGTTGGCTTGGGAGTGGAGATGGGAGCCCAAATCCCCAAAGGCGTATAAACCCCTAAACTCCCAACTGATGTCAATGAGAGTTAGGCACTTATAACCTTTGAGGTTTTACACTCTAGTTATTAATTAATTGGTAATTAATTATTGTAACATAACAAGCAGGCCCTCTAATTACAATTAATAATATTATAATCAACGGGTGGATGTTCGTGTGTTCTCACGCCCTGTGTTGGAAGGAATGTGTGTCATATGCCCTATACTGGTAGTAAGTCATGGCAATTTGTGTTTAGGGCACGAGTCTGGTGCCTTTGGAACGGGCGGTTTTGAGCGGATTGAATAAATTCAAAAGAAAAGGAAGGCGACAGAAAGGATGTTTTTAAATGTCTGTAAATGGATATTTGGGGTTAGGGGTGCCTGTGCCGTGACGTGCCTGTGATGTGGGCCTGCTTGACACTGGCATATTAACACACCTTGACTTTGTGCAGCACAGCTGCTACCTACTGAAAAAAAGAAGTTCCTGGAGGTGTCCTCATATCATAATCTGCACCCCACCCCAGCCAGCGCCATTCAGCGCATGGGCAAACTTGAGTGGTGCCTTCTTTTTGAGGAGCATGGACCAGTGCAGTGACGCTGCTAGCCAGCCCCTGACAGCTGCAATCAGGTCAAGCCTCCCACGCAGAGAAGGCCTCTGTTTCCCTTTGCATCCAGAGGAAGCTGGAGAGCTGCAGGAGTAGCATGCTGGCAAACATGTATAATTAAGAGATAATGTCAACGAGATAGAACATAATCACAGGATAATGGCCTCCTGCTGCTCCATAAATACCAAGGCAAAGCCGAGACATTTATTTTCAAAGTGGGAGACATAATATTGACCCTGTGACAATGCTCTGTGACAATTACCTTAATTGTGTTGGGTCAGTGACTGATGTGCTTGGCGTGGATCATTGTGGCTGACGGATGCTAGAGCGGGAGGATGGCAGGCATTGGTTATTGAACACTTGCATCCCAGTTGGCTCAGGCAACCATCTGCTGCTGAAGATGGAGAGCTGGATCTGGTCCTGGCCTTAAGAGGCCCATCCTGTGCGAGCTTGGACAAGACACTCCACCATGTTGTCAATGCAGCCTCCGTGGTTTTTTTCGTGTACAGTGCAATCACGGTGTGGATCAGGCAACTGCAGGTTGGGGTATATTGGAGTTTACCTTTTGCATTTGGGCCAGATGAGGAGGGAATGCAACATGCTTTTGTGTCATAAGAAATATTACCATCACTGGGGATCTTTTTGGCCGTATCGGTACTGAATGGATTGGGAATGAAAAATCCGCTGGTTCCTAAACCTGCTCCTTCCAGATCAGGGAGAAGAGACAGGGGAGGGGTGGACAACCAGCTTGGAGGAAACTTTCACTGCCAGCCAGTGCTGCTGCTTGCATGGAGTTCCCTCTGTCTGGACTGAATCCAGCCCTGTCAATGTGATAACTTTCACAAATACCAGGTTTGCTCAACAGAAAGTCTCCTGTGGTTTTAGACAAGAACCGGTTTCCCCTGTTGAAATGGGAAAGGCCTTCTCTTTTAAGGAAGCTGCTCAAGACGTGCCTGCCTAAAACATCCCCTCGCCTAATTATTATATAAGGCTAAAAATAACGAGCCCCTTTCCAAAACTAGCCCGCTTGGCCTGCTCTCCAGCGCACTGCTGGGAAATGCAGCCCTCAGAAACTCCCTGGCCTGCTGCCAATAAAAAAGATAAAGCCTATTTCTTGGTAAGGAGGACACACCTCCAAGTGTCTAAATGTGACTCCTTGGGGCTTGCTTTGTCTCTTGCTCTTTACGGGCCCTACTTGGACACTGTGCACCAGCTTGCTGCAGCTGCTTCCTCACCGCTTATTCCCTCCTCAGGTTGACACCGCAGGAGAAAGAAGTGAGAGTGAATGGTCACCCTAGTCTCCATCTGAGAAATGCACTGGGAAGTGGTGTGCCGAGCCGGGAGCTTAGGATAATGCTCTTCTCCTCCCTGGGTGCCTTGAAGGCCTTTTGCAATCTCCCTCTGATCACGCCTGTGCCAGGGGGACTGATCCCCACATGCAACGGCAACACCGTTGTATGGTGCAAGTGCGGTCACATTGCAAAACTGAAGCTGCGGCTGCCTGGCTACAATGCACATGCTGTCTTCTGTGTATGTACACCCAGGTCCTCCCAGGGGATCAGCTGCATAGTGTCCCCACCTCCAGAGAGCCTGGTATGGAAAGGGTTTCGCTTAGATGGAATCAGACATGCATAGTGTACGACTTAGTCTTATACAGAGCTACCACTCAGTACTGTCTCATCTATTTCCCTGAAACACGTACAGTTCAATAGGTCTAGGCATGACAGGGTGATCTCTTTAGAAAAACACAGGATGAGACAGGAGGACTGGAGCATGTGGAGTAGAAGCATGCTGTGTGGATCTGGGCTTTCAGCTCCCAGGCTCCAGGGAAAAAGAGATGCTAAAAGTGTAGTCAGATGCCAGGGCATGGACGGTGCCAGCTGCAGCATCTGCTGCAGGCCAGTCTCTGGAACAACAGCAGAGTTGTGTGCATTTGCCTATCCTGCTTGATTAGTGAAGCAACTCTACAAGGGTCATAGGAGAGCGAAACAAGGCAGAAGTCCCTGGATAGGATACCACGGGCAAGGTGAATGCTTGTCTGAATATTTCACCAGGGAGCCATCCTTGAAAGCTGCTCTTTCTGAGACAGGGGTTGTATGCATGCAACATTATCCTCTAGATGCAGGCCAGGAAGGGAGGTGGAAGACAGTCGGGACCCCACAGAAGCTGCCTAGGACATCACGGGAATGGCCACTGAAGGCATGTCTACACCACCATGAAGCACACTTACTTATGTTCCACACGTCAGGCCGAGACATGAGGCAGCACAGCTGCCTCAGAGCATGCCCCAATGAGCACACTTAAGATGGAGAGAGTCTAAGAGCAGGCGTTTACTAATCACTACTCTTAGGCAACCCTGTGGCCACATTTGGGGGAGCTGGAACACATGGAGAAGTGAATGGGTGCAACGTGCTACACAGGAGCGCCCCCAGGCTTGGCTCCAACTCAGTGTAGAGGTACCCAGCCTTTCAGTCACTCCTGATTTGCTGGAGAGGAATGGACACTAGCTTATGGATACTTTAAAAGTTATATTCCGCAAGGAAACATTCATCCTTGTTCTGTGGGTCCTGGTAAGGCCATGCAATGGAGGAAGGAAAATGCAGCAGTTAGAAACCAGGGTACATTCCTGATGCAATTTTGTTGTGACGGGGAATGCGAGGCACAGACAGAAGTGCAGCTCCCCCTGTAACTCATAGCACTTCACAGGAAGTGCTATGAGTTACAATGATGCCCCAGACACAAGAGATGTTCACTGTTAGGTCCTGGGGGTTGGGGGATTCAGTTGCAATTTGAAGCAGATGTCAGTCAGCAGCCACTCTCCTTTAAGCCCTTTGCTTCCTCCCTCCCAGCCCCGGCTCTGTTTTCAGAAGGCGGGGGGGGGGGGGGGGCAGAAGAGAAGGGGGTGGAGAGAGTTTGGTTTGAGGCTTTTTCAGCCTGCACTGGAGGGCACGGTGGGTGGATTGGAGCCCAACCCTGCTGCTGGTGCATGCAGACAGACATTATTGAACATGCTCCCTTTTTGGAGTGTTTTCATCTGAGTTGTCATTGAACCCTCTTGCAATGAGGGTTAAGATTGTCATGGAATCGGGCCCTTTTAAAGTGCTCTGCAGCTGTGTACTTGTGCTTGGTCACAACTGCAGAGCATTTTCAAGGGCCAGGTCAGGTGAAAATTGGCACTTCTGTCTGTGCCCGCATTGGCTAGTTAGAAAACTCCCAAAGAGCTTGGTTTGAAAAAACTTCCTGGTACTTAACTGAAAGACCACCAGAGAGCTGTGGATGGGAAATCCCCCTTTTGATGGGTTTCACAGAAAACCCGCTCACAAAAGTTTCCAGAAATTAAATGACCAAAATGATGGCATCGGGCTGACCACACTCAGACTGCACACTGATTGCTCTCGCTTGCTACTGGCAGAGGTACAGCCCCTGCTAGGAATGGGTAGGATGCCGTTGCTTAGATGAGAAACTTGACATCTTTCACCTTCCCATTGTCGTAGGATTCGTTAGAGTGCCTGAGGCCATTATCTCAGCCTTCCCATTGAGTTTGGAAAACAATTTCCATCCAAGTGGATCAGGCTTTGTAGCTGCAGAACCCGCAGACATGGACCACGTAGAGCCAAAAGAGTCTCAAGTGCTCTGGGATTATGGTAGCTATTTCACTAGCATCAAGCTGGGTCCCTTTGGAAAAGACGCAGCATTGAATTCTGCAGCCTTGTTACATTGCTCTACTCCTTTGGCATTATTTGCTTTTTCAATTTTAATTATAATTGAAGGCTGAATTTACTCCCTTTGGTGTCCTGTGCCGATTGTAAAACTTCCTACCAAAATGGGACTTGAGCAGCACATGCACCTGGATCCGGCCCTGTTAGGATCCATACATCTAGAAAGTTGCTAGAGAATGAAGACTATCAGGGGCTTGCTGACTTGATATGAAGCCCACTGAAGTCAGTGAAAAGCCTCCTGTTGGCTTCCAAGGGCTCTAGCCGGCACCAGTCTCTATCCTTGCTGGATGCATTTTGCTTTCTATTAAAAGCTGTTGTTGCCTGGGTTGCATTATTAAATGAGTAAATATGCTGTGTTCCTGCCTCCAAGGAGCCGTCACCAGGGATTTGTAGATTGGGTATGTCTGATGACTATGCTGATCAGTGAGCTAGCATTGCCAGGTTTAGTCTGGACTCTCAGTATATCCATAGCCATGATGCTCTGTGTGATGGGTATCACGAGAGGGGTATCAGCAGCATTTCTGTTACAAAGGATATTGAGAGGGGGGTCATGGCTCTGCAGCGGCAATGGCAGGATTGCATCCTATAAGGGAAAAGGGCTTGCAAGAGGGCACTAAAAACAAAATGGAGTGCAGCTACTCTCTTGGAAACGGAGCATAAGGCCATGGAGGCTCTCACTTGGCTAGCTGAGATGCAGAGTGACTCCAGTACAATCAGCATAAATGGGAGCAGGATGTGCCCCAGAGACAGTGCAGAAAAGAGGGTGGGGATAGGAGGGAGATTTACATCATCAGAAGTTAACAGGCAGCTGTTTTGTTTCTGTCCACTCTGTTGATTCCCCAGCCAAACCCATTTTACATCTCTGTCTTTCATTATTCAGAGAGACACGCACGTTCTCAGATCTGGGTGCTTCGGCTGAGGCCCATGAATAGGCATGGCCTGTTTTTCAGAGAGACCAAGCACCCACAACATCCATGGGAACAGCAGCACACTGCAAATCAGGAGCAACTGTGGGATTATTCCAGATGTCAAGGTGCGGCACTGTCTGGTTTTCAACCAGCTCTAGCCTCTGGCTAACGACAGGAGGTCGAGACCCAGGCTCAGCCAGCACTCTGAGGCTGGCATGCACATTGCATGTCTCTGGGCTTCACTGGTTCCCCTCTGAGTTTCTTCGCAACACGGACCAGCAAGTGAATGTAAATCAGAAGCAGATGCTCTGAAGTCAATAACTTCATAATAGTGCCCTCACTTACTACTGGAATTGGCTTGGCTTGTTTGCCTACACAGTTTAAAGGAAAAGGAATTGCCTGGCTGTTCAAAGAGATGGAAAACTAAGCATTCCCCCCACCCCCTGTCAGGAAGGAGAAAATCCCACTGTGAACATTGAGGACCAATGCTGGGTTGGTGACGGGAAGGGAAAGTTTCCATCTGCCTGCAGGACAGCCAGGCAGTTAGTAAGGTTTGGGATTGCAGCTGTCTATAAGCAGCAATGGGTTTGCTATATGTTGGGCACGACATCTGCTTCTTAAGCCAGCCAAAGCTCTCACTTGACCTGGGACGTGCCGCTGGTGTGAGAAAAGCTGAATGTGGGGAGAGGGAGAGGGAGCTATGGCTGGCATGTGTGACCTTTGCAATGGAGAATGAGGAGGATTAAATGTGATCCCAGTCCTTCTTCACATGTTAGGAGACACTCATGCGGCACGTTTGCAGCAAGAGAGCTGGGCAAGTCGCCTTCTGCAAGCAGGCTCTGTCACAAATTGGATCCAGTCACAGTGGTGTGCCCTGGATGCAAAATTAAATGCCAAAGCCACATGTGCAAGGCTTTCCAAAAAATGTAGGGCTCGTCCAGAGGGCAACCTTACCTTGTGCCAGGCACCATCAGCCTCAAACATGTTGCTCTGCTCTGCACCGAACCAGAATCAGCACAGCCATGTCCACACGGCACTTCACCAGGTGCTATTTAGCACAGCTAAGTGATGGGGCTAATTAGACTGGTCCCATGCTAATTAGCCTGCCCACACTGCTGTATGATGGCAGCTGTACTGCTTCGGGCTTTAGAAGCAGCCCACGTAGCGCAGTATGGCGTGCTCAAAGGGTCCACTGCTGGGGACAAGCACGTCTTCATTTTCCTCATACCAGTGCACTCATCGAGTCAGATAATAGACCCAGCCCTGAGTGAGTGACCAGGCCTCACACGATGAACAGAGATTGCTTGCAGAGCAAAAAGCCGCAACATTCGCACGCACTGAACATTTAATAAAAGGATGAACCAGAAACCCATTAACTCAACTGGAAGAGCAGCTGCATTTGAAGAAATTGCCATTTTTTCCTGGACAGGAGAAGCAGCTAAATTCCTGGGATAAAATTAATTGCCTAAAATTATTTGCTCAGGATAAGCCAATGGTGACATCTAATCAGTAATAGGGGAACAACCCTCAGGGCAGATCTTTTGCTGGTGGCAATTATCATTGCTGTCCTCCGTTCTGCGGACCTATGACAACTCGTGCCGGATGAGGTGCCTTCCCCACCCCCCAGTGTCAGAGTGATTATATCAAAACTACAATTTTTTTCCTTAGCTGCCCTATAATTAGCCGACTGGCCATTCCCCAGCCACCTCCTGTCTCATCCTGCCAGCTAAGAGGCACTCAGACCCTGAAGTCTCTGGGGCCGGGCCAGAGGCGTTTGCCCCCGTCTTTCACGCAGCTCCAGGGTAAATACGGACCACAAAAGATGAACCCAGGCTCTCTTGCTAAACCACAGCATGGACAGGCAGGGAGTGCAGGAGCTGATCCTCTCAACGGCCCTTTCCCTGGCGCGCACCAGATGCAACCCACGGCCTCAGTCAGAGCGGGATTGTTTTTCACCCAGTTTTTTCGGATGTAAAAAGATACACGTGGTGCAAGAGAATGAAGAATCGGGCCCTGGTCGTTCCTTGACTGGGAGGCCCACGGGTGGCCCCGAATCATTAACAGAGCAGGAGAGGAGTATCCCCCTCATCTTTGCCTCACATCCACGCCCTCCCCAGTGCTTCTGGGTCTAACTCATGGGTGTGATTGTTGTTGGTGGGGGCTACAGCCACGTGGACTACAGCTGGACACTAAGGAGTGCAAGCCAGTCCACGTGACACTACTCACGCACGTCTACCCAGTCCTGCTGCGTTCATGCAAGCCCGACAGCTCACTTCTACTGCCATCCACAGCTGCTTGGACCCAGCGCACCCGCTCTGCTGACTCCAATATTTGTGACGCTGGAGTACCCCTGGACCCCCCCCAAGTAACACTCCCCAGGAGTAATACTCCTCCGGAGACATACTCTGCTTCCTCAGAGACATAAGGCTGGAGAAATCAATTCCCCAGGTTTCTTGCAGTTCTGTTTGGGAGTTTGCCTAAGCTTCAGGAAAACTTGCAAGAAAAAAAAAAATCAATATCTGTATTAAGAAGGACAGAGCAGGGAAGAAAACCCCATTTTCTTCCTAAGAGAGGGGATCATTGATTTCCCCCGGCTCCATCAGCTCTGCTGAAGGAAATCGGTGCAGGCAACGGTCCCATGCTGAGCGCTCATCCGGCCCCTCGCGCGAGTGCCCGTTCTGGCGTGCGCTGTGTTCAAGTGCAAATTGCAGCCATTTTCTTATGTCCCTCACCTCGTCCTCTGAATGTGTCAGCCAACTGGTGAAATCAAATGCTCCACACCTTCCCTGCCCTGATAGGCCTTGGCACACGTTCCAGCTTCAGCCACGAACGAACCGCTTTCTAAGTGGGGCTTAATGTTACCAGTTACTTGCTTGTCTGTCTGATGGTTTATAGCACGGCATGATTAGGAAATGGCTAACATCAGATGCTGCTTCGAAAGTGGGTTGTTCATGACTCTGGCTGAAATGTGGGTTGAGCACCCTGAAGTGGGAAAGCACCAAGCAGTGGCTTTTTTCCCCAAGCAGCATACTGACTGTGCTGGCTGCACCCGGTAGCCCCTAATGTGGGGGCAGATGTAACCAGTCTATTTACTCCTGGTCGGGAGATGGCTGGACATAATTGTGTCTATGCTAGGGGCTGCATCAGCATAACCATATTGACCAAAAGAATTATACCTCCTGGGCCAACACTGGTGCTACGTAAAAGAGGCCGCAAGCGGTCAAAGAAAAAAAGAGGAAAAATTCCCCTGGAGACAGCACAAGGCCTATGGATGAGTTCAGCCTTTCAGGCTGAAGTGCGACATAAATGCCCATTCACTGACACAAGGGTAAATTGAATGTCACTCTCATCCAACACAGTGGGGATCAGGAAACAAAATACTTCTTGATTCTAGTTTATGAAGCTTTACCCAATGCAAAGTAGAAAGACAGTCACGTTCTGCCCCCAACCCCTTAAGAGGAGCTGCAGCGTCTGTACTGAAGTCAAAGTTGTTCTTGAGGATTTATAACACATGAAAGAAAAGCTTTGCCCATCAGAGCCTCATGACTTCCGCCTATGGCAGCAGGGGACTGGAAATCACCTTTGAGTCTCCCTCTGGGGAGTCCCATGGGGTGGGGATGTCCCCAGTGAGTGTGCAGCAGGAGAGCTGACTCCCACAGCTCCCTGCAGTCCCTGGCACTCAGGGCACGCTGGGCGTGCACAGAAGTAACCTGTGTGCCTGCTAGGCTCAGCAGGCCGATGGCCTGGCCCAATCCAATTCTTCCCCAACCCCAAGCTGGGCAGCACGCAGCCTGCCAGCAGCCCACCCGGGCAGCCCCAAAGGGCGTTGCTGCTATGGATGGAAGAACCAGGGCCCCCCATAGCTCAGGGGCTGCTCGTCCTGCCGGCAGCTTGCCAGAGAGGCAGGCAGGCTCCACTGAAAAAAAAAGAAAAAAAAAGAAGTATTGGCTCCTGTTGGCATTTGCAGGCTCCTGCTGCAGGAAGAAGTGGCGGCGGACCTGATCCTTTTTTTCTGCAGAGGCTGGCCACCTCTCCTAATAGTTGCAACACAGTGTTGCAAACTACATCAGGATGTAGTTACGTTTGCAATGATGCAAACTCATTTCAGACCCCCAAAACTCCTGCACATGCACAGTGTGACACCATTAAGCCACACAATGTGACATTTTCAGTAATGACATCACATATACAAGTGCCCTAAATTCCCAGTGAAAGTGAAGCAGAGAATCCCACAGCTGTAGCTGCCTCCCTGACCTATTTTCTGGCCTCCCTGCTTACACCTGGATGCAGCAGTGACTCTAGCCCTGGACAATTTTGGTCTGGGTGATATTTCCCTAGTTATCCTTCAGAACAGGTTTGTTTCACGCTTTGTGCTATTGCCGCAGTAGTTCCACTCTGATTTCACATGTGCCGATAGCCATCAGGACTAGCTTTCCAGTCAAATCAATGGGTCTGAAAGGCCACTTCCATTACAGGGGCATTCAGTGCGTTTAAACTTATTTACTTGTGCTTTGCATTACTAGAGTGGTGTGAAATGGTTTCAGCGTACATAAAAATCAGGCCTGGTGACATTACAGAGAGTATATCTCAGGCCCAATAAGTACAACAGTACTGTAAACTACAACTTACTCTGGCATTTTTATAATGAATCCCAGGCAGGCTAAGATCAAATCTGTCCTGCAGGCCTCACTGTTGCATTATTTGCCCCTCAGTTTCCAACCACAGTCCCAATCCTTACTTCCGAAAGCGACTTTTCCCCCACTGTCTGTTGTCGGAGACAGCTGGATATCTGATCGGTCACTGCTTTCCACTCCAGATTCTGCTTTCTCCCTAAATCTCCAGGTGACTGGGATAATTCTGTTTTAATTTTACCCCCTCCCACTCTCAGATTTTGGCAATTTTTTCAAAAAAATACCTCCAGGATGTTCCAACTCCACCCCTGCAGGGACTTACCAGGCGCCCAAGCGTGAGAATATACAAATCAAAGTTCACACTTGAGTTTATCTGTCAAAATGCTCACATAGCCTGACTGCTCACCAGTGCACTTGCCAGGATCTTGCCTTATTAAGATATAAGTAGCTTATCTTGCATGTCCAATGCAAGACCCAGATGGTAGCCGGAAAGGGCAGCCCCATCAACCAGAGACCAGCTGTCACTTGCAACCACCATGCCAGCATCTCTCAAGCAGCCTTCCCTTTTATGCAACTTCTTCCTGGACATTTTTGAGCAGTGGGTTTTTGGAACACCGAAGTCTTGATTTGAACGTGAGGAATGCCATCGATGCAACTACAAGGCAGCTCTGACCTCTATTGTGGCAGGTGGGAAAGAGATTGGAAAATCCTACGCCCTTCTCTTTTTGCCTTGTGTCGCCCATTCGACACTGCTTTTTGCACCCAGCTAATCTCGCTGCTTCTCCTTGCTCATTAATTAGTCAGCAGTTCCTGTGACGTGCACTTTCAAACACCAACAGGAGAGAAAAACATCTTTTATTTTAGTTTTTCAAATAGGAAGACGTAATTGTGAGACAAAGACTGACTGGAGAATGGAGAGCCAAATGCAGAAGATTTTTCTTTTTTTTTTCTCTGAAGCCTTAAAAATCCCACAACCGTATCTATAAGTCAAGTTATCTATATGAGCTTTCAAGAAAATGGGAAAACCTTGGCTGCGCTGGAACCAGATCAAAGCCCACCGAGTCAACTACAGCCTTTTCGTTGACTTTAAGCTTTGGATCCGGCTCTAGGAAAGCAACAGCATGGCAGTAAGTTAGAGGGGGTAATGACACCCTTTGATGTCCATGCTCTTTCAGGATTCTTGCATTTTGGAGGATGAGCAAACATAGTAAGCTCACAGTAATGTTGTCCTGGATCTCATTTAACCCTTTAAGCTAGACCCAAATAAGCTACTTAAACCGGAACAAGTGGCCACACAGACTGTTGTACCAGTTTAACCAAGCAGGTTCACATTCACACCTTGCGCGAGACCCAAAGTCCCTCATTCTGCAGGCCCCTGCTAGCCAGCTTCTGTGCATGCCCAAACCTGCAGGTCTAAGCAGCTATCACCTATGTCCCCTTGGGGACAATAAGCTATGGGATCCCCCATCTATCCCCCCAGCATGGCCAAATCGGGTAGGTGATCTCAGACCAGGCCTACTTGACTGGGCCCTGCATGGAAACAAAGCAGGACGAGGAGGTAGTGTCAGCCCCTTTTATCCAGCTTACTGGTTACCCATGGGGAATGCAGAAGACCTGGATTTCAGGCTCCCTCTTTCTCTAAAAAGCAAGAAATATTTAATGATTTCATGTGAAGTGGAACATCCTCAACGGGAGGGACCGGACCATGGACTATCTTGGTGGTTACAGCTTTCCCAATGCAGGCGTGGGTTCCCATCCCCTTTGGCAAAGAGAAAATTGGACCCAAGCTTCCCCTATCCACAGCCCTCCAGCCTCCACCCCCATGTTTGGTGAGAAAGACCTATGATAAGTGCCCGGCTGTAGGCAGGGATTCAGAATTGATTGGGAACCATTGCCTTCCTGCAGACTAAACTGATGACTAAGTCATCGAGTCATAGAGAAGTCGGGCTGGACGGGACTTCCAGAGGTCATCTAGCCCATCCCCCTGCCTGAGACAGGATCATCCCTATCCAATCCATCCCATACAAGCCATACCCTAAACTCTAACTAAAACTACTGCCAACCATGATGTAACACCCAAACCTGCCACACAGGTAAAGCAGGGGGACCACAGCAGCCACCTTCCTGCTTCTATGTTCATATATGTTAATATAAGCTCAAGAGACCCCTGGTAGCCCATGCCCCCTACTACTGAGGGAGGCAAAAAAACCCATATGACCAATCTGACTATGGGGTAAAATTACTTCCTGACCCCAATATGATGATCAGTCTGACACCAAGCAGAGGGGCAGGACCCTCTAGCCAGGAACGTCTGGCTTTGGTCCCAGCAGGTGCACTGACACACCTCAGCCAAAGTCCCCAGCCTTGGCTGTAGCCAACACCGGGTGCCTCCAAGGGAGGCTTAGAAACACCCTGACACATGCAGCAGCAAGGGGCATGGGGGCAACCAGCAAAGCCCAGAAGCCTGGGAAAGACTGAAGTCCCAGGCAGGGGCGAGTTTTAAGCGCACCCTTCCCCTTGGCCTTTCTTACTGGCTAGCTAGGCACCCCCCTGCTCAGCTGATGCCATGCCAAGGCATCGCCTCCCCATACACACCCCAGCTCAGGGCTGTGGATTCCTTGAAGTGCTTGGTCTGCCAAAAAATCGAGGTGTCCCAATGCAACACCTCAGCAGCGCTGTGAAGGTGTACGTCCCTGGCACACGGCAGTGCCTTCAGTCTTCCTGAGACCTGGCTTCCCAGGTACGTATCTTTGTCACTCCTATAAATCAGCTCTTTGCACAGGAGTGATATGATAACAGAGAATATTACCTAAGAGCCAAATAAGAGCTTAGGAGCGAACGGCATGTACACGATAGGAGTAAGAGGGTTTCAGCAAGGACAATGCATCTCTAGCCAAGGAAAGTGTGCGACTGGAATGGCCCGTAGATGTTTGCAGAGTTCTCCAAAATCCTTTCAAACCTGGCGGCACAACCAGGGCCACCAAGCTGTTTGCCTAGCTCAGCTCAGACCCGCGGGCCTAAAACCACAGCATTGGCAGAAAGTAGCAACTTCCACTTATTCTCTACAGAAGCTGCTAACTTTGCAGATTAATTATTAAAGTGCTTAATCTTGAAGTACGCCTGAGCATTAACTGCTTCCCTGCTGAAAGCGACTCCAGAAATACTCACCAAATGACTAAGTCAGGCGTGTCGAGACTTGCCTTTCTTATCCTGGGGTTTCATTTGCTCTGATTGTGGCAATACTGATGGCAATTATATTTCAAACTGGTTTCAGGCTTGGGTCTGACTGACGCGGTCCCCTTCTGCTGAACTCATATAATTAAAAAAGATAAATAATAATTTTAAGTATTTATCCTGAAAGCTTTTCAAAGGTGGCTGAGCACTGGCCCACTGAGCCGGTGCACAATTTTCAGGGCAGATCCTTGAGGGTGTGTATACACGCATGCTTCAGGGTGGAGGGGGGTGGTGCTTTAATTAGAGCAGCTCTAATGAAAGCACCCTCAGCGTCAGGTGTATTTAGTGTCCTGCACTTCAAAATGGCAGTGGGGGTGCTTTAACTAAACCTCATTTGACAAGCTTTATAAAAGTGCCCCCGCTGCCATTTGGAAATGTGGGGATGCTGAATACACGTGACATGGAGGCTGCTGAAGTGCACTAATTAGCACGCTCCAGCAGACTCAGTTAATTGAGTCTGCTCCAGTGTGTGCTAATTAGCGGAAATCCGAGCAGAGCTCTGTCAAGCGTGGAGGTGCCCAGAGAGAGCAGAAAGGTGTAGGGGGAAGGAGGCTCTAAACCATCTTTGTGATCTTTGTGTTTCCTCAGGCCTAGGGGCAACTGGACTTTGGGCTGATCTTGGGTACATCCTAGGCTAAGGTTGTGCATTTGGCAGCCTGTGAGCTGCATGTGGCCGCTTAAAAGTTGGACTGCCCTGACCCAGGCTAAATCTGATGGTTCAGGAGATGGCCAGCAACCATCTCTGCCATGCCACCAGGATGTGTGCACACATCCTGGGCAGCTCCTCCTCACTCCAGAAAGCAGCTGGTACAAAGAGGCACTGGCAAGCCAGAGCCCATGGGTCAAATCCAGCCAGCAAAGACATTTTATTTGGACTGCAAGGGACCAGAGACCTGCCTTGCTGTTTATAAGCTTTGCACAAGAACATGCCAGCTAGTGGCAGAACTGCCACCTCCAGTCCACCTTGTGTTGATTATTAGCCCCTTCGTTAGTGGAAAGTTGCTGAACCTTGCATTAGAGCACAAACCACCAGCTTCCCGATGGCATAAAGCATAATCATGACTGAACTGGGTCAGACGAAAGGCCTTTTTATCCCAGTAGGCTGTCATCAACAAGGATCAATAGCAGATGCTGTTCAGGAAGCAGATAAGAAACCGGGTATAGGTAGGGTGATCTATCACCTGTGAGATCCTCACAATCATCAGCAGGAGGTTTAGATTGATAAAACCTGCCCTCCATGATGTATCTATGCCCTTTTTGAACATGGCCATGCCACTGGTCTCCACAGTATCCTATGGCAATGAGTTCCACAGGTTAACCAGATGCAGGAGTGTCTTGCCTTCAGCTGGCTTTCAGGGGGGAGCAGAAGCTTTACTCCATTCAGCAGAGATGGAATAACTCAGGCAGGAGTGTGGAGGGCTCTGTCACAGCAAAGGGCCTGCATGTGTGCAAGCACTCAAACTCTGATGCCAAAACTTGGTTGAACAAACTTGGTCTTGGGGCAATCTCTGGGCTACTCCCAGTTATACCCAATTTCCAGTAGCAAGGGTCAGCAGGTGGTAGGAAGCCCTGATGCATCTCCTTTCTCCTGTCAGTGCCATCTGTCTCGGAGGCTAAGTAGGGGGCACGGTGTAGACATCTCACTCCAGGGAATCTTGAGTATTGGACCCATTGATTGCAAAATAAATGGCTGAATGCCAGAAGAGGTAGCATTCATGGGCTAATTAGCTGCCTCTGCAGATGCTCCTCTCAATAAATTGATTTGCTAGAACGTTTTCAAGGGGGGAATGCAAACTGGGTGTGTAAATGCAACCAAATTCAATTTTTCCCCCATAGGGCATGTAGAGCACGTTCAGAGGTATTTGCTGAATTGCAGCTGAGCACCAGCCAGGGCCACTGCTGTGTATGTCTCCCACCTCCACTGAAGCCATTGGACCCTTTTCACTTTGCACCCACTGAGATGCCCCAAAGACTGTGGGGGGCAGGATGGAGCTTTGTTAATCTCTTCCTAACTGCCCCAGCAATGAAGCAGACCAACAAACAGACTTGAATGCAAGGTTCAGTTTGCAGGTATCTAACCCCCAATATGACCCTTGAAGCCAGATTCTCATGTCAGCACCCCTATGCCAAGGGCTTTTGAAAATCTATCCACAGCAGTCGCTGTTGAACCGTTCGGAAAACTCCAGCCCTAGTTATGACTCTCAACTCCGTCACACATATTGTTGTGCCACTGCCCTAAAGACTCATGATGCTGGCGGGACCCCAGACTGTTAAACTGGACTGCAGCTAAACTCACAGGGAAATGCAGATTCCAGAGCTGGATCCAGTTGCCAGCCATTTTGCAACAGGGAGCTGACCAAAGGCCCGAATCCAAACTCCTGTGGCCTTTCTGAGGGCTGAAATCAAAGTCTGAGCTCTACAGCTGAGACTTTACCTCTCACACTACCACGAGCTTTTGCTTTCTTAAAAGCCTCCTCTTGAAATGGCAAGAACAAACCCCTACAAATATGTGCCAATGGACATACCTAGAGGGCGTCTGTCTTCCAGCACTGTGACTATTAGCCATCACTTCACACCAATAACCCAGCCCCTTGAATATTTATGAGCATTTCATTTTATTGCTCCTCGATTGGCCTCCTCTTGCCTCCTTCTTGATGTGTGCTGGAGTTCGCCATCAGGGTACCAATAAGGCGGGGAGCTTTGAATCTTTTGTCACCAATTGTCAATGATTTATTCCAACTGAGCTAGCAACATCTTTTATCCCAGGAAAAAAGCTGATCTGGTTTTCTAGCAAATAACTTATCCTGACAGTATAGTTATCAATCTCTATCCAAAAACCCCCCCTCCTAGCACAAAGACTTAGCAACAGAAACCGTTTTGGCTCCATCTTCACCCTAGCAAAGGTCAGGCTGCTTGTCATAATTGACAATTAGTGCAGTAGTGGACGATAAGTGCAGTCGGTTTTCTTCTTCCCCTCCTCTAATTACTGGAGCCAATTCACTTCCCGCAGACATGTCTGAATCATCAGGGATCTCAGCTATGTGAAGACAACTAATATTTTGATTGATGTCATTTTTCTGAGACGGAGGGAATTTGTGGAGTACAGGGAGAGGAGATAAAAGGATGCCCAGGTTTATTTCAGATGTGTGAAGGTAAATAAATAACAAATTGAAAAAGACACCAGACCTCTGATCCCAGGAAATAAAGCAATGGTGCTCAATCCACATGATACTGGGCTGGCAATGAACAGTCTTCTGCTTGTTGCAGAGGGATCAATAAATAGCACCACAAATCCAATAATGGATAGCCAGGTTTTGAACCTTTGCCTTGCACAGAAGTGAGGAAGATGGAAGGGGTGTTGAAAATAAGTTCATAGAAACTTCATATTTCTATATTCTGGGTCTGGCCATGGCCTTGTTCAGTCCTTGGTGCAGGTAAAAGCAACACCAAGGCTACTCTAATTCACATACAACTACCTCTCTCCCAGTTAGACAAGTCAGAATGGCAACAGGGCAGTAATAATCAAGTTATTCACCCTCATCTCCAGTAACCCTCTTAAATTGGAGGGGGTGACGATTTTGAGAAATGACCCATGTGCAGCTTATGGATTCCATCTGGTGTCTCTGTGTATCAGCGGACTTGTCTACACGTGGCCCTTTTAAGAGGGATTAGCCTAAAATCACCATTTTTAAGGCACATTAAGGGCACGTGTCCACACGTGGACACCCTTAATGTGCCTTAAAAATTGCAATTTTAAGCTAATCCCACCTAAATTTCATACCTGCTTAAAGCAAGTATCAAATTTAGGCTGGCATAACTAAGTTGAATTAGTCCAAGTATAGGTGCTTAATGCATATTAACGCAGTGTGCATCAATGGACGCACACTGTGTTAATGTGCATTAAGCACCTACACTTGGACTAATGCAATGTCAATGGACGCCCACTGCATTAATATGCATTAGCACGGCTACACGTGCGCTGAGACTTAGCTATGCCACCCTAAATTTAATGTGCCTTAATGTACATTAGACAGTCTACGTGTAGATGAGCACCTAAATTGCATTAATGCTCCTTAAAGCCACATAAAGTTTAGGTACACCTAACTAAGTGTGTAGAAACACCCAGCATCAGGTGACAAACTCCATTATGATTGCAGGGCTTGTTGGTCTTCACTGCTGCCACTGATGAACCCGTGTTGGTTGCCCCTAAGCATGCAGTCCCCTGCTGGCCCCTCCTGGATGCGTGCCAGCATAATTTTCTCAAACAGCTTGCCTAGGATTGAGGTAAGACTAACCAGCCTATAGTTTCCCAGGTCCTCCTTCTTCCCCTTTTTGAAGATCGGAACCACGTTGGCCCTCTTCCAGTCCTCCAGCACCACACCAGAGCACCACAAGTGCTCATAAAGCCGTGCCAGGGGTCCTGCAATGACCTTGGCCAATTCCTTTAGTACTCTAGGGTGGAGAGCGCCCGGACCGGCTGACATGAATACGTCTAGCCCCTCCAGAAGCTCCCTAACTAGTTCCTCGCTAACCCGTGGCCCAGGTGTGCCTCCCCCGGGGCCCGAGGGGGGCCCAGCAGGGAGGTGGCTGTTCTGGTCCCTACTTAGGAAGACGGAGGCAAAGAAATCATTAAACATGTTAGCTTTGCCATCTGGTGTGACGAGCAAGTTTCCCATGGCATCTTACAAGGGCCCCACATTACCCGGGACCTTCTTTTTACCCCCTATGTATTTGAAAAAGGACTTCTTGTTGTCCTTAATCCGGGAAGCTAGTCCCAGTCCCATCTCCGCCTTGGCCTTCCTGACCCCCACTACATCCCCAAGCAACTGCAGTATAGTCTTCCCTGGTGATGACCCCTTCTTTCCATTGGGTATAAGCCTCCCTTTTAGCAAGGAGACATTCCCAGATGCTTTTGGTGAGCCACGGAGGCTTGTGTGCTCTCCTGCTCCCTTTGATCCTCGTTGGGATTACCTTCCTTTGGGCTTGGAGGATCGTCTCCTTAAGGAGCGACCACTCTCCTTGGACACCTGGCTCCCCTCCCCTCCGGGACCTCAGCGCTTCTCCAACTATCCTCCTTAGCTCGTTGAAGTTTGCCCTCCTGAAATCTAGGGCTGCTGCCTTACTGCATGCCTTTGCCACCTTGCGCTGGATGGTGAATTCCAGCAGGCGATGATCGCTGTCGCCCAGGTGGTCGAGCACCCGCAGCCCCCTCACCAGGTCATCACCCATGGCCAGCACTAGGTCCAACAAGGCGTCTCCCCCGGTGGGGCTGTGCACCTCCTGGGTTCGATGGAGGTCCCGCACTCTGGCCAAGAACCTACGTGAGCGGTCAGATCTGGCTGACTGCTCCTCCCAGCAGATGTCTGGGAAGTTCAGGTCCCCCATGATGACCACATCCTTAGCCTTCACTACCTCCGTGAGCTGACCCAAGAATTCCTGGTCAAGCTCTTCCCCCTGGTTGGGAGGTCTGTAGTAGACCCCCACCATTAAGTCTCTTTCCCCGTGACTGCCTTGTACCCTAACCCAAAGCACTTCAGAGTGCCCCTTCCCTGACTCCTTGCTAATTGACGAGGATGTGTATTGCTCCTTAATGTAGAGTGCCATGCCCCCACCTCTCCTTCCTATCCTGTCCCTCCTGTACAGCCTATAGCCCTCGACATTCACCGCCCAGTCATGCGTTGAGTCCCACCACGTTTCAGGTTATGATATGGCAACAAAAAATTCCTCTGCCTCCATAAGTTACAGCCCCATTGGGAAGGAGGGGGTTTGCTGGTACAGCTCGGCTCTTATCCCTATATTAGCAATCACTTTTAAGCATAGAGAAGTCTTATGAGCTGGGTTGGTTGAAAGTTTTCTGCCGAAATTGTTTTTCTATGCCAACTTGGGTTTTCAATTCAGGGATTTTTTTTTTTTTTTTGTAATGGAAGCGCTCTGCTTTCCATGAAAAATTTTGATTCTTTCATCAAAAAGCAAAATGCCTGAAAACCCAAGTGTGTTTTTGTTTCCATCCAAAGTTTGCGGGCATTGCATTTCTGTTGAAACAAATGGGAAAATTCCCATGGACCATCTTGAAGAAATAGAACAGTTGACACTTTGCACAGAACCACCCGACCTCTGGGGTCGGCCAGCTTGCTGCTGCTAGGGTGGGTCGTGATAGAAAAGTGTAGCACTGGCATAATGCCGGCATCGTACCACTTTAGGATGCACCCTGCTTGGGGGTGTGGAGGGAATTCCAGAGACATTATACGTCTTATCCTGGCACCATTAGGAACTTATGTGAGGGATTTATCTTTGTGACTGTGATTGTGGAAGACCTGCTGAAGGGCTTTTACTTCTAATCTATACAGGTAGCTAGCGGTGTTAATCGGAAGTCAGGTAGAGGGCAGGGAAGTAACGCTCTAAAGCACCATCCTATCCTGCCTTCTATTCTAGATGACAGATGCACTGAAAATTGCAGTTACTTGCTTAAGTAGGAACTGGGAAAAAAAAAAAAAACCCGAGCCTTTCAGAAGTGATGTAAGCAACTCAACTTCAATGGCAAGCAGTGATAAGGATTTTTAAATAATGCCTTATTCCTCTAGGTTTAACACAATTTTTTGACAACTGGATTCACAAAGAAAGGGGAGGTAGCAATTGGGCTTTCTAGGGTAACTGCAAGGACAATGGCTCCAAACATCATTAGAAAGGGGAATTGACACAGAAATCCTCAGTCACATATTTAATAAAAGGTAGACGTTTTACCTGCAACGCTCCCTTAGTGCCTGCAAAGTGCAAGGATGGTAATTGCAAGTTGCCAGCAAAAGAAAAAGGGAAAAGTCGTACGTGGCTCCTGTGTTCTGTTCCGGGAGGTTACAAACCCGACTGACAAGTGCCATTAGGTTTTATTACTCATAACCTACTGCAGCAAATGATCCAATACAATCCGTGTAACCATCAAGTATTCCTCAGTCCACAACCTAGCTTTAAAAAAAATCTATTCATCCAGAAAATAAACCCCCTCCCAGGTATTATCACAGCTCTATTTTGTGGGGCCATTTCGTGTGTCTTGGAAACAGTGGGAGATACATGGGTGCTGGAGAAAAGAGGGGACGCTATAAGAAGATGGGAGATGATATAGCATATGACCAAGTCTGTTGATTACAATTACTATAGAAGCAACAGCAGTCTCTGCTATGCATTTGTACACCATCCTATGTGCACGTGTAATTTTGAATTTTCAATAGCTTTTTCCTAATCAAACCTTTAATAACATTGCCTAGAAGCAAGCAGCCGAAAAAGAGACCTTGCTGTATTTTTTTCCCATCAGAGCCTCCTGTTTGTGAATAATGCTGCAGTGACCTGGCAACAATCATGGGGGAAGCTTGTGACAGATGCAGCCAGAAGTCAGGTCTCCTGACTTGCAGTCCTGAGCTTTAACCACAAAACCATGTTGACTTTAGTCATCAGTAAGACCTGTTATCTGGCTTTGTCTGTCGAAAGACTGTATTTGTTGTCATGTCCTGCCGACCTATTTGTTTGCTGACTGCAGCAAGCTTTGCAAGGTTGTCCCACAGCAGCAACGGCAGTTTAGGGTAGCGATACCAGAGCTAGCTTTAAACTCGCTGGCATAGGCACCCATAGTAATCTATCTGGTACAGCACACAGCTCGGTGCAGGCTGCAAAACCCACATGGTAAATAAGACTGCAGGAAAATCTCAGCCAGCACAGCAGAACTGCACTCAGTGCCCAGGCCAGCTTATTTGCAACTACACTGCTGGCACCACAGGAGATGATGGTATCTCTCCAAAATGATTTCCTTATCTGTTTGTAATGGCTTATATTAGGGTGTTGTTAAATGTTACCTTTCCCATTTGTTACGTGCTCTTAAATGGGAGTGTCTGCATGTTAAGGTAGGGAAAGATGAGCTAAGTGTCGTCTGACAGTTGCAGTTCCAGCTAGTGTTAGGTATGCCATTATTGCAACATGGATGTCTGCTCCACAGGGCCAATGCCAGCTATTTGTGGTCCTTCAGTATCTCAGGATGCATTGCTCCCAGGTCCCCCCACCCAGATGATCTATTCAGAACTCTACTGCCCCAGGCTAACAGAGATGTGGGCAGCCATTGGAGAGCCGGGCAGCCACAGGGCAGACCTGGCAGCTCCTGCTTGCCAGCCCTCTAGCGATGAGTCAAAGCTGTGCGGGTCAGAGAGGGTACTAACCCTACATCTGAGACTGCTCACAGCACAAACCAACTTTAATATCACCTTAGAGTTAGCACGTGCAAATTGTAACATGTGACTATACCCTTAGAAGAGGGCTGCTTCCTCTATAGGTGTAAACCAGCCAATATTCATCTGCTGAGGTTCCAGCTTCACATTTCCACAACCCTGCCTACCCAGGACATTTCTACTGACTTAACTTCAACTGGGTTAAAATTATCAAGTGAAACTCATACCAACTCCTAGGGCAGATGCCTGTGACATGGTGGAAGAGTTGATTTATTTTCATTTAACCTGACCCTTTTTGAATCAGTTAAGCCAAAAATTCCCCCCGTCCTCTTTACCAAATAAGGGTGTCCAGGCAAGGATTTTCTCATTAACAAGCCAAGGAAATACAGACTAGACTAAAGTATTGTAAGGTGGATACATAACTGGTTAGATCATTGCTCTTAATGAGTAGTCACCAGTTTCTCAATGTCTAGCAAGGAAGAGCTATTAAGTGGGGCTACTCAAGGGTCTGGTCCGGGTCCGGTATTGTTCAATATCTTCATTAATGATGGATTAAGACAAGTGCTTGCTTACCGCTTGGAATGAGTGCTCACTTACCAAATTTGTGGATGCGCCAAGTTGGGTGGCCAAGCTTTGGAGCGGGCTGCCTAGAGAAGCTGTGGAGTCTCTGTCTTTGGAATTGCTCCAGAGCAGGTCAGACAGACGCTTGGCTGGGATGGTCTCGTCAGGGATGGTCTTGCTTGGAGCTGGGGGCTGGAATACATGACTTTGTAAAGTCCCTTCCAGTCCTACTTTCCTATGCTCCTACAAACCTATCAATTTAATTTCACATTTTAGGTGAGGTCAGTGCAACCTTCCTATGTTTGCAAGGCCCTTTAGGTGAGTGTGAAAAACGGTGGAGATTGTTTTAATTATCCCTGAATGCAGCCACTGGAATCCTGAACCCAAAAGGTGAAGACAGGTATTGCATACTAAACACGACTGCTGTCACATAGCATGTTTAAAGGAGGATTACTTATATGCGAATGCCTTTTCATGCAAGTTTCTCTTCCCTTTTGTACTGGAGCCCCCGCCATAAGAAGCTTGAAAAACCAGTTCACATCCTATTCCTAAAGGCTAACCAGAAGGTCATATGACTTTTGTTTTCTTCTCATGCTCCCTGTGCTGCCAAGGTGTTTACATATTAAGCACTTACTTAGAAGCTGTTTCACTTCTGCAGAGAGGCAAGGCCGTGTGGCTGTCAACCAGAACAAACAGGATCGAAAGTCTGACAATATTTGGTGTCTTCCTTAAAGCCCCAGTTCCTGAAATGGAAAAAAAAAAAGTTTCCACAAGAAACTTCAGCTTTTGTTGTATTTTATTTATTTTTTTAAATGTTTCCAGACCAGTAGTTCTCAACCTCCAGCACACAAGCTCATATTTTTTGGCCCATGGGTGTTCCCACAGGCCTGAATATTTGGTGGAGGAGGAGCAGTGGCAGCACTGATTGCTGCTCTCTTTGCCATATTTCAAGACCTGTGGAGAGTCTGGTGGGCTGGGTGATGTGGCCCTGGGCACTAGATCACATTGGCACATGGCAGGGCCAGCATGCGGGGTCACTCCTCAGCTGGATCCTGCATGTGGGGGCCTGGACTTGTGCACTGAGTTTCCCCCGTGGACCCATCACATGCTGTATCTGGCCTGTGGTCTGACTCCACACCACTTTTCTGACCCGTGGGGATAAAAGCTTGAGCACCGCTGTTTTAGACTCCTGAAGCCTCAGGAATGAGAAATCAAATACAGAAGACGCCACATTGATCATCAGCCAACAGCCTCATGATTTTGGGGAACTGGATGCAGGGCTATTGAATGTTTGAGGACAGCAATATTGAGAGCTGGATCTCAGTCTCAGCACCTGCCAGCTGCCGCAGTACACCTGATAAGCAGTACATACCAGTCAGCCAGGGCCAGATTTGTAGAAGTAGTTAGACATCTAAAATCCTCAGACTCTAAAGGCCTGACACGATGTGTGGATGCAGCTGGTACCAGCCTTGCTGTGTGGCTGGGCTGGGAGAATAGCTCTATCAGTCCATCTCAAGCTACGGCTGCTCTCCAAACTTCTGCTAGCATGTTGATCGGGGCGTGAGGAAGAGTGGCATCCCTGGGCTAGTGAAAAGCCTACAGATGCAGAAGAAAACATGTGCTTTCTGAAATAAAGAATGGGACGAGAAGGTTGCGTGAAGCTGTTTGCTTGGCAGTCATTTGTCCAGGGTCGACATGATGTGTTTAATAATCGTGGCAGCTGGGTAGTGCATGCGATAGATAAATGAATACAGCAGAACTCCGAGGATGTGTGAAATCTCACAAGTTCCAAATAACGAGGTCCTGTTCCTACTACTGTCCATCCATCCCATATGTCAGCGCTGTCCAAGTAGTGACCTGTGGGCCACATGTGGCCCCAGAGTGGGTAATACACAGCCCATGGGCTGCCACTGGGAACCACATCCCCCATCACTCCTGCTGCTGTTGTGGCCAGAGCATCTCCAGGCTCCCGTCCCTCCTCCACCTTTACTTTCGGCTCCCACCCTGGCCCCTGGCCACTCACAAGTCGGCCAGCCCTGCCATACGCATTACCGGAGGGTCTGAGCTGCTCATCGGTTCTAGAGAAGATAACCGAGCAGCATCCTCCATGGATGTCAACATCCCCAGTTTCATAGTTTCATAGTTTCATAGTAGCTAGAGTCGGAAGGGACCTAGGTAGATCATCTAGTCCGACCCCCTGCCTTAGCAGGAAAGAGCACCGGGGTCAGATGACCCCGGCAAGGTGCTCATCTAACTTCCTTTTAAAAATCCCCAGGCTCGGAGCCTGCACCACTTCCCCTGGAAGCTGGTTCCAGGCCCTAGCCACCCTGACTGTGAAGTAGCGCCTCCTAATATCTAATCTAAACTTACCCTCCGCCAGTTTGTGACCGTTATTCCTGGTCACTCCTGGCAGCGCACGGGGGAACAGGGACTCCCCCAATACCTGCTGATCCCCCCTGACCAGTTTGTAGCAGGCCACAAGGTCCCCCCTTAGCCTTCTCTTGTGGAGGCTAAACAGGTTCAGGTCCCGTAGCCTATCCTCATAAGGCCTGCCCTGCTGACCCCTGATCATACGAGTGGCCCTCCTCTGAACTCTTTCCATATTGTCCACGTCCCTCTTGAAGTGTGGCGCCCAGAACTGGACGCAGTACTCCAGCTGCGGCCTGACCAGTGCCGCATAGAGGGGGAGGATCACCTCCCTGGACCTGCTCGAGATGCATCTGTGGATGCATGATAGGGTACGATTGGCCTTCTTGACTGCCTCCCCACACTGCCGGCCCATGTTCATCATGGAGTCAATGACGACTCCAAGATCCTTTTCCGTCTCCGTGCTGGCAAGAGGAGAGTTCCCCAACCTGTAAGTGTGGTGCCGGTTCTTCCTCCCCATGTGCAACACCTTGCACTTATCAGTGTTAAACCCCATCCTATTCTCATCCGCCCACCGTTGCAACCTGTCAAGGTCAGCTTGTAGCCTATTGCACCCTTCTAGTGCACCCACATCCCCCCACATCTTAGTGTCATCAGCAAACTTGAACAGGGTGCTTTCTACCCCCTCATCCAAGTCACTGATGAAGATGTTGAACAGTGCAGGCCCGAGGACCGAGCCCTGCGGAACCCCACTGCCCACATCCTTCCAGGTCGAGAAGAACCCATCCACTACCACCCTCTGGGTGCGGCCCTCCAACCAGTTGGCGACCCATTTGACCGTGTGGGCATCGACACCACAGTCTCTCAGCTTTTTGATGAGGACAGGGTGAGAGACAGTGTCGAAAGCCTTCCGGAAGTCCAAAAAGACTACATCCACAGCAACCCCTGCGTCTAATGATTTGGTGACCTGATCGTAAAAGGCCACCAGGTTGGTCTGACAAGACCTGCCACTGATAAACCCATGTTGGTTGCCCCTGAGCATGCATTCCCCCGCAAGGCCCTCCTGGATGTGTGCCAGGATAATTTTTTCAAAGAGCTTACCCGGGATTGAGGTCAGACTAACTGGCCTGTAATTTCCCGGGTCCTCTTTTTTTCCCTTTTTGAAGATAGGGACCACATTGGCCCTCTTCCAGTCCTCCGGCACCTCGCCAGAGCACCACGAGTGCTCATAGAGCCGTGCCAGGGGTCCCGCAATGACCTCAGCCAGTTCCTGTAGAACCCTAGGGTGAAGATCGTCCGGACCAGCGGACTTGAACACGTCCAGCTTCTCCAGAAGTACCCTAACTAACTCCTCGCTAACCCTTGGCCCAGGCGTGTCTCTCTCGTGAACCCAGGAGACCTGATTTTCAGAGCTGACAAACCACCATGTTTCCAAATGAAGTCAAATGGGGTGGGTGTTCAGTGCCATGGAAACTAAGCCTTATCATTATAGTCCTTCCCCCTGCAAAATACTGGAGAACCAGACTTTCTTTGGACTGAAAAAGAGCAGTTCCTAGCCTTTCCGCTTGCAAAGCGTGCAGTGGTCATCTCCTTATTATTATGAAAAACTCATAATGTGAACCAGAGCCTGCAGACAGCCTGAAGCAAGAACAAGGAGAGACACGAGCTGTCCCCATTCTTCTCTCCTGCCTGTTAACTCTGAAACCTACCTGCAACAATTTAAAATGTTAGCACTGCTTCCTGTGTTCAAAACTATCAGTAAGGAGAGAGATAATTGTGTTTGTTGGCATCAATAGAGGGCAGAGCTTGGGAAACCTGCAACACTTTACACTTCCGGTATTAACTCCTAGCCGTCAATCCTGCAACACCCCCCCTCCCCCCAGTCCTGGGACTCTCTTTAAAAGTATATTTTAGGGCAAGTGGAGGTTGAGCACAATTGCATCCAGTTTAAGGAATTCTTTGTGTTAAGCCATTGAAGGGGAAGGGAAGGAAATTAAAAACAACAAACCCTCACAGTGCAGCCCAGGCTGGCGCTGGTCAGTTAACTCTTATTTGATTTTGGTTTCCTGTGAGCTATGAAAGGTGGTTTCCTTTCAGTTTCTACAGTGCTATTTCAGCTTCCTCTCTGTAATTTTCTCTTTCCCAGCAGCAGCAGGAATGCAGGATCAGCCCTTGTCCAAGCTGCTTTCCTCTGCAGACCTACCTTTGTTAAGCAGTAACATTTTTGCCTAAAGAATTCATGTACCGGATAACCAGGCAAAACCAATATTAAGCAAGAGTCATGTCCGGGACTGTACTGGCCTTGGAGGCAAGAATAGGAGAGCACTCTCGTTTGAAAGCACCACGACCAGAGATGCTTTCAGACAGCCACAGACCAAGGCAGGCTGTGAATCTGCGGTGCACTGGCTACTCTGCACTAACTCTCTGTGTGCGAGGTCATTTACCCCACTTTCCAAACGAGCTACTCCAGACTTGCTGCTCAGGAAGAGGGTCCCTTTCACAATCAGGTTTCCCATATCAACACTGGCCTTGCAGCTTCATCTAAGTTTCAGCGGTGGCCTACAGAGTCTCACTCTTCATCACATACATCTTACAACGGGGTGGGCAAGTATTTGGGCCTGCAGGCCACATCAGGAGTTTTGGTGAGCTGTCGTGGGCCAGTTCAGCACCTCCACCCCGCCCAACAGCTCACTAAAACTCCTAATGTGGCCTGCGGGCAGAGCTGTGACGGGCACCAGTTCTGCGAGCAGGGGCGGGTCGCGGCTCTGCCCCGGGTCCCAACCCTGCGCTGTCACCACCCCAAGATCACAGGATCTCCATGGAGACCACCTGGGACCCACCTGGGTAGGATGTGTGTCCAGGCAGATGGGATGGGGCAGGAAGATATGTCCGGGCAGTGACTGTGGAGCCAGGACCCCTGGCAGAGCCGCAATCCACTCTACGCATGCCCCCGCCCGCAGAACCCACACCCGTTGCAGGGATGTACAAGCAGCAAATCGTGGTTCTGCCCTGGCCCCAGCCCCACGCTGTAACCCCCCTGTGACCCCAGCCTCATCCACATGCCCCACGCCCACCCTCTGCTCCCTGCCTGCTTGTGGCTCCCCGCCATCTGCCAGCCATGCACTCTGCCCACGCGGGTCCCACTCCCAGCAGTGGGTGCGGGGCAGGCTGGGGTGCCTGGGCAACAGGGCCAGGGCTGGCGGGGGTAACAGTCAAAAGGAGCTGCTGCCAGGTAGTGAATCTAGCCGCCATGCTGCTCCAGCCCCAATGCATGCCCAGGGGTAGCAGGCCTGGACATACATGCCATGGCCCAGGCTGGCCCCATGTCTGAGCTGGAACAAGGGGCCCACTGTTGGCCAGACAAAATCCTTTGGTGGGCTGGAGCCAGCCCACGGGCCATATTTTGCCCACCCCTGATCTTACAGCTCCAGTGCACAAAGCCATAGAAGCACTTGCTTAAGTCTTCTTGAAATGAGTGGGATAGAAGCAAATGCATAAAGTTAAGCATGCAGTTAAGTGCTTGCCTAACTAAGGCCTATGTCTGCCCTCTTGAATACCCAGGATAACCCACATTGTTACTGAAAGCCTTGTGGGTTGCTCTGTTTCTCATGCAATTGAATGGCCTTAATAATACCTTGCTCATGTAAATCCCTTTCCAATCCCTATTTCATTCTCATGCAAGTAGACAGCAATTACACATAAGTGACTTGCCCAAGGTTACACAGTAACTCAGGGTCAGCACCAAGATATGCCAGATTTGGTTATTTCCAGGTCACACTTTGCATTATTGCAGTGCAAGGGTGTGTGTGCAAGCACTTATTTCAGAGTAGAAGCTTCTTGTATGGATTTCATTTACGTCAGTAAAAATCAGACAAAGCCAAGCCAAACCAAAGCATTTTTATGCCTAAATAAAAATGATCACACATGGACTTGTACATGTTCACGCTGGGTATATATCAATGAGAACTGCTGGGTGAGATTTATAACCTACTATGGTTTAGACTTCATAACAGTGAGGATCTATACAAGATAGGGCAAGCTGAGTAGGACTTATCAAAAAGTTTTTGGAACATGAGAGCACACACACACACACACGTGTACATGCACACTGTCCAAAACAAAGTACTCTGGACTTGCCTCCTATGCCTTCCTTAAAAGGACAGTGCATAAGTTGTCTAACTTTGCACATATACAATGCAACCTATTGTTACATCTGCCTGCCCATTTTATTCCAAGTTCAACACTGATAGGGCAAATATATGGGTTCCTATTTTACCAATGAGCAAAATTCATTTCATACAAAATTAATTCCATAAAAAGGCCATGCAAAGATTTATACACATCTTCTGACCTTGTCTTCACTAAAAAGTTGTCCTGCACTCACCATATGAGTAAAGGTAGTTGAAGAGGTACAGCCCTACCTCCTCAGTGAATATGCAATTATACTGGAATAAAGGTTGCTCATTGTTGCCATATGGAAATGGAATAATTATGACTATATCCACATAGGGGTTACAGTAGTGTAAGTAATACTTTTAAAAGATGGACCTCTCTGAATTGCTTAGTCCGAATGCTCATTAGGCCATCCAGTTATCCACATGCCACCCTCCTCTGCCCCCAACACCCTCCTGCTGTTTAATTCCATCAGTTAAACAAACCCTCAGGTTTTAAAATCCATTTGTGCATTTCCAAACAGGAATGCTAGCATACAAGCAAGTTTTAACTCATCTCCGTTGCCCTCCTTAGGATAAACCCAGATAAACGATGTGAAACTCTTAAAGGCTTTTGTTTGAAGAGATGGAAAACGCTGTTGTAGTTCAGTAGCGTGTGGACATTACCCCCCTACTAGAACCCGCCGTGTGAACAGGGCAGATGCTGAACACCATGGTGGACTCCTACAAAATGGACAGATGCTGATTGTATGCTGCAAGGCAGACATGGTAACAGCACGTGGAAAGCTGCCTCTTCTTGTGCCTCACGGCTTCTGGTCCCTGTGACCAAACACAGCCCAAATGTAGGCAAACATCTTTATTTTTAGTATTAAGCACACTTCAAACTAGCTGGTGATGGCTACCTGCTGGAGGCGAGCACTCCTGGAAGTCTTCAGAACAGGGAACTTGCTGAACCAAGGAGGGTGTTTCTTATTTTAAAGACAGCTTCTCAAAGGCAGTCAGGACAGCTGGGAGCCGGGAACCCTAACGGCTTTGAAAGAGGAGGGGAGCTGAGCTCTAACTTCCTTCCTTGCCTTGCAAATCTTTTATACAAATTTGCTCAGGGGACAAGCAGCTGCAAATGTTTTATCTTCTTAAAGATAAGAGACCTGAAACAGCTGAAGCCCACAGAGAGTGCATGGGCTCTGAAAAGGATTCATGAGATCAAAATTATGATGCTGAGGCACTGACCTAATCTGGGTCTCTTCCAGTGCCGTCCTGCCATGGCTTGTATGCAACTGAAATGAAGAGTGGGAATAGCAGACTTCACTCCTAGGCCCTCTGGTAAAACCTTGATGACCTGAATTTGGGGCAGATGGGAACGATACTGCACAGGTGAACTTCATAGCTCCAATCAAAGCCAGGAGGTAGCTGCCAATATTGAGGAAAGCAGGCTGTCTCAGATAGGGCACCCAAAACTAGAAGCCTCTTTGGAGCATGCAAGTCCTAGAGACTTTCCTCACCAGAAAGCCAGGAGAGGGGGCAGCAAAAGCAAGACAAAAAAGTCCTGGAAATGAAGTGAACAGTACAGGTGAAACAGCTGTGTTACCTGTACAGTACTGGCAGCTCCCCATCTCTCCCCTGTCTGCAGAGACGGCGTGATCGGTCCAGCAAACCGAGCGTTGGGGTGAGAAGTCAAAACCAAGACTCCTAGCCCCAGCTAGGGGACTCTGATTGTCTTCTCGGCAAGCTCACTGCAAGTCTCTTCTGCATAATCCCTCTCTGTTATATGCGGATAACCTTCAAAAAGAGGACTGGCTTCTTGTTTGTATGGGACTTTAAGGCCCTCAACCTGTCCCCAGTGAAATCAATGGGAGTTTTGTCCCTGATTTCAATGGAAGCAAGTTTCCAAAAGTGGTAAATTGTATCATTATACTGAACGGAGGAATTTGGTGCTGTTAAGAGTGAAGAAGCTGATTATATCAGCCACATGAGTTGGAAGAGGACAAATTATTTTGGTAGTGGGGTTCTTTTGCAGTAGTTCACAGGCACTGAAGTGATACTATGTGTGGGCACACGCCAAGGAAATGATGATTTTATGATGGGACTTGACCTTGGTGGCAGAAAACAGAAGAGATTATTATTCGCCTTTATAGTAGGGCTTCCTGACTCGCCAGTATTGGGACTCCTTGTGCAGTACACGACATACACAGAATAAAAGGCAGTCCCTTCCCACCCCCCAAAGAATTAAAAATCTAGGAAGACAAGACACACAAAGGAAGCCTTATTATAATCCTCACTGTGCAGATACAGATGGGGAATTGCAGCAGAGGGCTTGTCTAAATGAGGACACTTGTGAATGAACAAGGAGCTGAATTTAAAGTGGAATCGCTACTTCCATGTGGATACACCCCGCACTAAAAGTGCCTTTTTGTGGTTTAGAGTAATCTATTCCCAAAGTGGTCTAAAGCTAAATCATGCAACAGTACTTATAGCATGAAATGAGAGTGTCTGCATGGTGAGCTAGCTGCAATTGCTGATCCAGTTATTTTCCCATATAGACAAAACTACACAGCTAGCCAACATCACCCAGAAGGTCTGTGGTAAAGCTGAGAAATGAAATGCTACATCCAGTAGTTTAATCGCTAAGAAAATATGATTCCTTTAAACTAAGTGGTGTAACTGGCTGGATAGCTGTCCTACAGCACATCCCAACTTCTCATTGTTTTTTTTTTTTAAATGCAGAATCCGAACAAACAAACAAAGAAAGAAATTTTAAATTTCCCGTGGCATGAAAATACTCCAACATGTCAATTCTGTACCATTAGACTAGTTCATTTTGATAATGTCAAAACATTAAATAACAACACTGCATGAAATATGAAAACTCTCACAACTAATTGTAACAGTCACAAACATAAAATAGTTCAATTAACATTTTTAAAAGGCAAAGCACAAAGAAGCAAAACAAGTAAGTCAAAAAATGTTTCCACATTATCAAAACATTTCAGTCACTGAAATGAAATGCAAAGATGAAAGTGATTCTTTTTCTTCTTTCCATTGAAAATTTTAGCAAAATTGGCACGTCATCCAAAACAGGCAGATTTTGAATTTTCTAATGGAAAAACTTCTTTTGAGAAAAAAAAGAGTCAGTTTTACCAGTGATGTAAATGGTGGGGGTTTTTTTTTTTAAAAGAAAGAGTAAGTTTCAATCATTACTAAAAACTACAAGTAGTTTGCTGCATATTCCTACCTGGAGCTGGTAGGAAGAATTACTCATGGCACCTTTCTAATACAGTTCACAAAACCCTTCCCCTATTACACAGGTGCTTTTCAGATGGCAAATGAATGGTTTTTACTGAAGTGAAGGAGACAGCTAGAAGAGACGAATTCATCCTCTGACCTGCAAAATCTATGTAAGCATTAGGAAGTGTTAGATTTTTCCCCAAAGCAGTGGTTAGCTACCATTTCACCACCCCCTGTAGTAACAGATGCATTAACCAGTTATTACACCTGACTTGACTGAAGTAATCCTTCTGGTATTCAACACTGATGAGTAATTGCCCTAATTAGTCATGCCCGAACCCATTCTTCTGTAATCTCACATGCTGTATGAAAACATAGCCACAGAGAAGTGTGTCATCCAACACCACCATGGGCCACAAATGTAGTGTTTACTTCTTTATGCCTTAAAACAAAGACAAGAGCGTTTCAGAAGGGCGTGCTCGCGGGAACATCATATTCCATGCCAGAGTCACAACAAGGCAGGGCCATTTTCTTCTTCCAAACTTGGAGCGATAGGAGAGATGGAAGGGGGTCCGTGTCCCTGCTATCCGTCACCGATGTTCAGCCAGGGCTCCTCCACCTTGTTCCATTCAACAGCTGCCCGGTCCATGCGTCCGGTCCCGGGGAGCTATCAGATAGTTGTCACCTCCATTTCACAGGATGCCTCATTTTGGGAGCTGATGAAGCAATTGCTCTGTGTCATCCCTGAGCAAAACTTCGAGCAAATGGAAGTGTGAAAGGTGTTAAGGGCCTGATTTTCCCACGTGCAGAGTGCCATTTCCATTGGGTGGGAAATCCTGACATTCAGCACCTCCAGCAATGAAGCTCTACATAAATAATTAGACTTAAGCACTCCGGTCATGCACACTTTTGTGAGAGTTTGCCTTCACTGTAAGCCTATGTCAGGTGTTGTCCCTAACTCAACCCCTGTCCACACAGACCCATTGCAGACATGTAAAGATGCTTGTAACTCAAGTTGGCTGGTGTCTTAGGGCAGTAGCAGCCTTAAGAGAGGGCAAACCGGGTGACTGCCTGGGGTCCCACACTTTATAACAATTAAAATTAATTACACCGAATATTTGTATTATCAATATTGTATTAAGAGACCTTCATTGCAGTTTCACGGATAGGGCAAAGTAAAATTGAAATGGCAAATGTCTGACTTGATTATAGGTTATCAAAATTAAGGCTCTAAGTGGTCCCAAATGACTCTCTTGCCCAGGGCCCCAACACCCCTAAGGCCACCACTGCTCATGAAGTACAGGCTAAAACTCAAGTTAGCACAAGCCAGCAACTGCTAGCATGACCAATCTCTAAGAACTGACCAATCCACCAGTTTTGCAAGACTTCCCCATAATTCCCCTTCACATCCAGAAAGGACAGACAAGTGCTACTGCCATAAGAAATTATTTTTAGAGGAGTACGGCTTACTGAAGTGCCAAGTTGAGGGGGTAGGTCGCAAAAAGCAGTTGCGTCCACCTGCAGATCTCACTCCTGTGTCCACTCCAGCATGGCTGCCCTCACTTGAGCTGAGAGGAGCATAGATAGCTTTGGCATGAAAACGCTAAGTCCTCTGCACCGTACAAAGCCTGAGCAGCCGGGCTCAGCATAGGGAGGGGGACTCAAAAGGAAATGCATCCTCTCTACTGGCTCTCTCTCTCTAAGGCTGCACTAGCCTCTGCTGCCACACATCTTCTGTATGAGATAACCCTAGTACCCCCCGCTTTACCCCGTCAAACCCATGTGCCCCTCAAGCCCTGCAGAGAGCAACAGGCCTCTTGTGCATGCAGCTGGGAACTTGCACACATGCTTCATCTCTTGTACCCTTCAGGCCATCTCAGCCCCTCAGAACATGTCTTTCTTTCTGGAAGACCACCAAAACCACATGGTAGTCCTCCACCAGTGCTCTCCTCCACATCCTCCTCCACATCCGCCACCAATGCAAATCAGCAGAACTCCATTAAAATAGTTGGAGCTGTTCCAGTTTCCATGTAGCCCACCAAATGCTTCAGCGGTGCCCTTGCAGTAAGTCTCTGCCATAGCATTTCCATGAATTTGACATCTCTGTGGCTGGCACACCCCCCACCCAACAGACGGCACAGAGCACTGTCCGGCAGTCTGACAGTGGCTCCCCTTGTACCTAAACTGAGGGTAACACCGACCCGTCTGCCTTACGCTAAGAGCATGGCGGAGGTGGGTGGATGCTTGCAAAGGGCTTCAAAGGCAGCAGCGTGCTGAGAGTGGCTACTGCAACAGTGAGATGAGGCAGGGACTTCTTTTGAGCAGAGGCAAACATGCCAGGACACCACCTGCAATCTGGGCTTCCTGCTGCAACTCCTGAAAGGGCGGCAGGAACGAAGGGATACAAAAACAGAACAATAGAAATAGAGGCTCCCCCCTGCCTCCCCACCCCATAGAGAGCCACACACCCAACAAAGGACATCACTTGTTTGGTCCCATTTTACAAGTAGGAAAACTGAGGCACAAGGCAGTGAAACAACACATCCTAGGAGCAAACTAGAAGCAAAGCCAGGAATAGGAGGCAGATCCCATGAATCCAGGGGACAACATACTACCTCCCAAAGATATGATGAGTGAGAAGGCAGCTTGGCTAGTTAAAAGAATCAAGCGAATGTAAAAACAACTAATTTAAATAAATAGTTTCCAAATAAATTATGACCAGTATAGAGGATTAAGGCCCTGTCTATGTAGGGGGGTTAGATACTGGTACCAATCAGTAGGATCCCTACCTGGCTGATGTTGCCACTGGATGGGCCCCAGTATAGATCGAAAGACATATTTTTCTTCACCGTATGCCCTGGGATTGAAACTTGTCTACATCCAGCACTGGAAGGACCCAGGCCACATGGTTCCACTTTAAAGAGCCTGTTTGTTGCATCAATAGCAAGTGGTTTCCTCCTGGAAATGACAGACTGCACATCTGGACCAGGCCTGCAGTGCAGGTCCTCCACTCCAGGCAGGATCCAAGCCCAAAGGCACTCGCCAAGCACAGAGGTAGGGAACATGGAAGTACCAAAGTGGATGAGCAGATACCTGGGCAATGTGAAGCAGCATGTTAGTGTAGCCATGCTGATTTACACTAGCCCCTAAACTCCTGCTTGCCCTCGGGGTGCAAACCTCTCTTCCCACCAGACTTCTGTGAAGACAAGTACTTAAATAAACTCCCCCATTTACATCTGGGAAGAGACCCTTGGTCTTCAGAGGTTGTATGAGGGATCTGAAATACTTAGGGCTGTCAAGAGATGTTGGGGGAGGGCACCGGGGATCCCCAAGGGGCACGCAGTGGATGCTCAGTGCAATGTGATGAAGAAAGGCCTGTTCTAGTCTGGAGTGCAGATAATGCCCGAGAGCCTCCTGCCACACACAGACTGCATGTCAGAGGATCCCACCCAGTGTGTCATGGCTTGCTTGCATAGCACGTAGCACACACCTCTGCCAGAAAGGACGCTGAGCTGGACATGACTGAAGACTCCTCTGACTCGTTACTTAGTGCCTGCATCTTTCTGAAACTGTTGGAGCCTCCGTTGGCTTTTAGCATCATTTTCCTGCGGTCGTTCTCAGCCTGAGCGGGCGGCATGGCCAGGGAGACCGCTGGGTCTCAGCCATCCAGAGACGTTCCCTGTTGCGTCTCCAAAAGTCAGAAGCGGGGATCTGCCCAGGGTGATGAACAGAAGGACTGAGCAATAGGTCTTTTGGGGGAAGCAATGGGGAAAGGATACCATGCACTCGCTCAGGAACAAACAGAGTGGTGGCTAACTTTTCCCAAAGTATATGGTGGTTCAAATGCAGAAGGTCCTGGTGCTACCCTGCCTAAAATGAAAGATTAAGAGATTCGAAACCAGCGATGAGTTCAAGAGGAAATAAGATAGTGAAAACATAGCCTCAGCCGGGGCAGGGGGAAGAAGGGTCCCGTGGCTCTCGCCCTCCCCTGCGATGGAGAGCGGGGCTCTGTTCCCGGCCCCCGCAAGAGGCTTCCTGTGTAAGCACGGTGTGTTTTCAGATCCCCAGCTGTAAAAGGGGGAGGATAACATTTCCTGTCTCACAGCCTTTGCCTGCCTTCAATTATATGTTCCCCAAGCAAGAGATCTGGTCCTACTGTGTGTTTGTGCAGTGCCTAGCATGCTACTCAGCAACACGGGGTCTTCCAAGCTCCTGCCACAATATGAAGGGGGCAGGGAGTTTGACGCTGGCTCGGAGAAGCTAAAGCTGTCCAGTGGCATGAAGACTCTGATGGAAAAGCAACACAATGTTGTACCCTTTCTAGCGTGGTTGCCTACATGGCTCCCATAAGCATCACATCTGCATCTTGCACAACAGCCCTGGGAGGTAGCTGAGCCCTGCTGACTCCATTTTATGCATGGGAAACTGAGGCACGGAGTGGCTAAGTGCCTTGCCCAATGTCACACAGGAAGCCTGTGGAGAAGCAGAGTTAAACCACAGACCGCCCAAGCCCAGACAGCACCTTAAGCACCGGGCCACCCATCCTTCCCCCACAAGACAGATAATGCTCAGTGCGGTAAGCCAACACTTCCATGTCTCACAGCTGCACAGAGGGCATCTGCTGTGCTGAAATGGAAGTTGCATTTTATTAACTGACTCCAGACTGTGGCCCAAATCCTGGCCCCACAGAGGTCAATAGGAATTGGACCCAAGACACGAACCAGACCACGGTTCAGCCCTTGCCTGTGATCCATGGCCTGCTCCTAACTCCCTTGTGCCTGTGGGGCCAGTCAAATCCCTGAGGATCTTATCCAGTTATATCCCACTCTGGTCTTTCACCGGGCCTGTCCCATGGCCTCCTGTGAAAAACCCAGGAGACAGGCAATCCCCTTAGGTGCGGGTGGCAGGGGCGTGATGCTTTTCCCCTCTGAAAAAGCTGCGGTGCCCCAGTGATCCCAGGATCGAGTCAGCACCTCCACCCTCACATTCCCTTCCTCTTCCCCCATGCAGACCTCTCCTGTCCAAGGGCTTTACCCGGGATCCAGAGGAGGAGAGGAAAAAGGTGTGTGACCCCTCCCAGCCCTCCACATGGAGAGGGCAGATTTGCACTTGAATTTGAGAGGCACAGTCTGTCCTCCAGACAGGATCTTGGGGTCTGGCCCAGTGGAAGCCGGACCTGGCCCAGTAAGGAGACCGTTTGCCTGACTCGTGACTGCAGATCTCCCTCCCCAAGGCACAGAGCTCTTCTGACCTGCTCCTGGAGCACGCCTTTCTCGCCCCAGTTCACCTTCAGAAATACCTCCTTATAGCACGCAGGAACTATATTTGCCTCCGGTCTTCTCCCCGGGGAGGAGAATGGAGGACAGCCTCCAGGAAAACCATTACGATGCACTGCCAGGAAGCTCTCAGACACTACAGGGAGAGGGACAGCATGAAATCAGTGGATATCCATGAAAAACCCATACCGTACACTGAGAAGCAGAGCGTTTTATACCGCTTTTCATTATTTCCCCCCGTTGCAGTTTCCACCTCATTGTTCTTTACTAAAGCCCCTTAAATTTGGAGCCGGGAGAGGACAGGGACACGGCTCTTCTTCTGAAGCAGTCTGCCTCGCACGTCTGCAGGGACCCCGGGCTGCAGTTTGACTGCGCACCGCCGCTCATCCCCAGGAAAGCCATCGCCCAACACAGACAGCCCCCAGCCCCTGCTATAAACTCGACAGAGGAACCTGGCCATTCCCTGTGATGTTTGAATCCCAGCCAAAACTGAAGGCGAGATCATGTGATGGTCCCACAGCCTGAAAACATATGGCATTAATTCTGCGTTCCCACAGTCCCTCAAACTGCAATTAAAAACAGCCCCCCTCTGAACAGGACCCCATAACTCAGCTGCATGATTTATGGGAATAAAGCAGCTCCGGGGGAAAGTTGGCGAGGTGCAGGAATTCCTCATCCAAGAAGCGCGCTGTGCGCACGGCCAGATTTGTTTTAGTAACATGCCACTGGTGGAAGAGCAGGAGCAGAGAGGACGTTCTTCAGAGAAAGCTTATCTCTGGCACCCATTTGGTTTCAAACAATAAACCTTGCCACGGTCTGTGTGGGCTGCGAGGGACGCAGCTACAAGCACAATCAAAGTGAAAGCTCGCTGAAGCTTATCTCCCTCTGCACTACAGTGGTCCAAGGGCTAAACAGAGTGCCCTTGCTTTCCTTTGGTTACAAAGAAATGTGGCCAGACAAGAGGTCAGTGATCAGAAGGCATGGCATTGTTCGGGTGGATTACAAATTTCCCCGTTACCCAAAAGAGATGCTAGACCACACCGGTTCTTCTGCTTGCAACTTCCCTCACTGTAAGCAGAAATGGGCCTCCAGGTGCAAAATTTCGATCCGGGTTTTAAGCACAGCCCAGCAGTTGCAAGGGGGAGAAAACAAGGGAAAAGGAGTTCCTCCTAATTCGTTATGCAGATTGCTGGGAGTCTGTCTTCATTATTTTAGTAATGCCTGCCCCCCGGTACCTAACTGCTAACTTCCAACCCCCAAGTGTAAAAGGGAGCAAGTTCATTTCTAGCAGACATCAGATAATCCACATCCTCAGCACTTCAGTATCACTGTACAGGTTTCTCTTGCCGACCGCTGGGGTTAGGTTCCCGTGGTTGGCAAAGCCATGGTTGGCAAGGCAAAAGGCTTATGGGAAAACTGGCAGGGCTGATGTGCAGCCACTGAAAACTATGGTTACTCAAAACTGTATACCGTGGTAGCCAAAATGGTATCTAGGATATTAAGCATGGATACACAAAACCGTGGTTGGTGAGGGAAACCTGTATGTGCAGGATCTGGCAAACCCTATGCCACACCAGTGCAGTAAGCATGGTGCATGAGAAGAAAGGAAGATATGCAGAGTTTGATTCTCCATTTCCTGGGTCTTTACACGATCACCTGAAGCTTTGTAGAGCAGCTGCAAGAGCTCCTACTGCCTGTGGGTACTCTCCTTGCAGGGATTTAAATGGAGAGCAGCAGGCAAGCAGGAGAAGCTGCCTAAAAGGGTCACCACTGACTTCTCAATGGGAGTTAGCGAGATCAAGCCCTCAGTGACATGCTCAAACGCACTGATTCAACACACCAGCCACAGGCTGGGAGGGCATGTTCCTCTGTGGTCTGCTGATGGGACCGATCACAGGATTGGGGACTGAGGGTGAGGATAAGCTGAGAGGAAACAGCGCTGTATTCAGACCTCTCCATGCCCAGCTATCCGATACCCATTCCTTCCCAGGCCACATGCCATTTCAAACAGGTTTTCTTTAAAGGGCTTAATGTGGCAATAACAACAAAGGTCTTCTTTTGCACTTTTAGTCCAGTGTCTAGCTGATGCGTTTACATCCCTGGTAAAACGGTGATATTCTGAGTTTTGACAGAGGCCCCAGGAAGGAGACTGAGCAAGCCTGTGGATAGCAAAAATGGTCCCGAAGTGCACTGGTAGGATGCTAGAAGAGAAGCTCTCCCAACCTGCCCGTGGGAGAGAGGGAAACCATATACAGCCCATGCTCTGACTGTACCAGGCAGCAGTGACTTGAAATAGGCCACGCCACCTCCTGAGTCGAAGCTGTATAGTCATGTTCACACTGCGCTGCAGGCAGGCAGGCTGATTAACAGCTGTCTGTAATTAGCCCACTTACCAAATGAGCATGACTACATGGCTTCGGGTCCAGGAGGCAGTGTGCATGGCACGTCGGCTGACACCCGACCTGGCAAGTCCGAGGTGTTGAAATGCCCAGCGTGGAGTGTGTTGCTGTAGCTGTGATGGTGCAATGCATGTGAGACACAAGGTTTTTCCAGTGATACGTTTTATCGGAACAAAATCATGACTGGGAGAGATGTTGGAGAAGCTCTTGAGCACAAAGTGCCCTTCTTCAGGTCTGCAGGCCACTGTGTCCAAAAGTTTGTGTAACATTTCTCCCGACAGGACACTTGGTCCGATAAAAGATACTACCCAACCCCCCTCCCCCCCACCAAAAAAACCCAAACAAACCCAAAAAAACCTTGCTTCAGAGACTTTGAGTCAGAGCTGGCTCAAGAAACTCCAAGGAAACCACCAGAATGTGAAGTTCCATCAAAAACATGTCCTGAAATAAGGTTTATTGGCTGGAATTTCATTTGGTAACAAAGCTAGAAAGCTGTTCCCTGCACTGGGGCTGTTCTATTTCAGTACTTTAAAAGTCTAGATTGAAACCAAACTATTTAAAATGAAGCAAAACTATCATGGTCGTTATTTGCTTTTCCTGGAGAATTTTAGACATTCTGGAGGTTTTTTGTTCCAATTCAGAACAAAACCGTACCTGAAAAATCTTGAAATGCTTTGCAAAACACACACTCTGTCCCGTGGACAGCTCTAGTTTCAGACTCAAAGTTAGTCAATACAGACTTTTCAAGAGCATTGTTCCTGTTAGCGCTTGCCATCGCTGCTTTGCACTTGCAAAAAGCGACTTTAATTCATGCGGGTCCTGTGCATGCTGTTAAAAATGTGACCCAAAGGAGTTCTAATACAACACCTTTTTGTGTCCAGTATGTGCAAATTTTGCATTTGCAAAGATTTCACTTGTCAAACACATAGCTGATAGGGCTTGCAAACAAACTGCCATGCTCAGAAACAGAAAACGCACCTTTATTCAAATGCCCAGCTCACCGTGTGACTGCACTGTATGGGGCATGAATTTCACTCCACAGGAGACCAAATAAACATTAAAAGTGAACAGGATTGCTTGTTGAGTTGGGTTCATTGGAACATCGTATGCTTTAATAAAGCCAAATGCAAGGCCAGGCTTCGTGACACCTTTTTTCCTAGGTCACAGCCACAAAATGGAAGACTCCATTCTAGAAAGCAGTGACTCAGAAAGGACATAGAGCTCCTGAGAGATAATCAGCTGAACATGAGTTCACAGCCTAATGCTGTGGTTAAGTGGGTCGTCTCCATTCTTCAAACTATAAAAAGGGGATATTAAGTACAAATAGGGAAGAGATCTGAGACCATTACTGAAATGCCATGTCTTGTTCTGGTGTCTACGCATTCAAAGGATGTTGAAAATTTGAAAAGCGTTCAGAAAAGAACTACAAGAAAGATTCAAAAGTGATAAAACCTGTACTGCACCCAGAAACCAAAGGTGTTTAATCTATTCAGTTTATCCAGGAAATAACGAGGTGACAAGGAGAAGATTTCTGATAGCAAAGGACTCTATAGTTCAGCAGACAAAATCATAATGAGATTCAGTGCCTGGGAGACAGACAAATTTAAACTCGAAATAAAAATCCAAACTCCACAGTAATGGTTATTAATTGTTAGTGCATTCCTTGAAGCCTTCAAAGCAAGACTGATCCTCTTTCAAAATAGTACACCCAAAAGTCACTGGGCTTCATAGAGGAATTATATGGATGAAACTCTGACTTGGGTTATGCAGAAGACCAAACTAGATGATGGGAAAGTTCCCTTCTGATCTCAAAAAACACATATCTATGAATAATACCAATTTTTGGATGCCAAGTTATATGTACAACTATATATCAAGAAAACAAGACAGCAGAGCAGCAAAACCTTGAGACATTAATTTCCATACTGACCCTAAAGAAATAAATCTCAGAACTGTCAGCAACAATCCAATCTAAAAAAAAAAATCTACCATCCAGCATATTTTATTAACCACTATTACTATGTATTATTTATTTATAGAGTGCTGCACAAGTAGACTGTGCTTTACAGGCACATAAAAGACTGCCCTGAGGAAGTTAATTCAATTCAGGCAGACAAATATGATATTCATTGTAGTAATACTATGGGTTAACAATTTTATTTCCCTTTTTGAATTCTTGCTTCCTTTTTTATTTTATTGCACTAAAGTCAAACACATTTTAAACTCTGGACTTTGAGCTAACCTGTCTATGGGTAATATATGGCCCTTATTACCTTAGTACTGTGGGGCTGTATTACCTTAGTACTGTGAGGACTACACTGTCTTGCTTGTACTTATCTTTGTACTTATTGTCATAACATCTATTTTGAGATTTTCAGCTGTCATAGAACAGGCTAAAATTTTTCCATTGAAACCTTTTCCGGATGGAAGATTATTTTTCAATAAAAAGGGAGGTTTGGCAAAACTGTGCATGTTTTGTTGAACATCTCTGAGGTTTAATAGGAAAAACACAAAACTAATTGATCTTTTGGTTTTATATAGAAAATCCTGGGATGGAAAAAAATAGAATTTTCCACTTTTGTTGAAGTTGTTCACAAGAAAAAAGAATATTGTTTCAAGATCAGCCTTCATTACTATTCATCACTGTAGTACTTGGGTGCCCCCTGATCAACAGATTGACAAAAAGTCCTCGGTGGATTTTTCTCTTGATCCTGATTCAACAGAGCAGTTAAGCACATATTTAACTTTAAGGAGACAGTAGTTTCCTGATGGAGTAAATCATTCCCAGGGTAGCTGTCCATTCTGCCAGCCTAGGGGGAAGAAAGGGATTTGCCAGCTTTCTGCTCCACCATGCCAACTTTCCACTTCTGTAAGTCCTTTGAGGGACCTTGTAACCGTGACGTAACTTAGAGCCACCCCGGGTTTCTCTGGCGCACGGTGGCCGTCAGCAGCGTAGAATCAAGGCATTTGTATTCGGCTTCCAAATGCCTCCTACATTTTCCCACATTGAATGGAAACTACCCAATGTCTCCTTCCTTGTACTTTTGGGTGCTGTAAAATACAATAAAATAATTGCAGCACAGTAATAAGGCCAGACTATTCTGGTATCAGATCTTTGAATATTTAAATCCTCACCCTTTAGCAAACTGTTTATGGAAACTAGACCCATTACAGCAGTCATGGATGATATTTAAGCCTGCCAAATGGATATGGTGTGGTGGGCTAGGAGAGGGGCTAAGTGGCAGTGAATTTATTGCTTTCTAGTTCCTAGTACACTGAGGAGGAGGGAAAACAATAAAATTGATCATTTTAGTCAGTGATCATTTCTCATTGAAATGTTCTCAACTCCACCAAAATTCATGAATCAGCAGTATTTGGGAAGAGGCAGCCTCTTTCTCTGATGTGGAAAGCCTGCCTAGAGTTTTACTAGGGCTAGAGTTCTAGAGATCTTCTAAAATGTCATCATTTTAGGACCAGGCCACACATTCAATCAATTAATGGCATGATAAAGCAAGAAGTACGCCACAGTTATTCCACACAAGATGTGTAAAAGCTTTATGACTTATTCTCACCTCACTAACTGAACATGTGGCCGGCCCCATGGTTGGGAGCCGCATAGCTGATGGGGCTCCCAGCTGCAGGGGTGCACCAGGCGAGCCCCACGGCTGGCAAGGCTCACAGCTGCAGCAGCATCCTGTGTGCTGCTTGCACTCACAATAAGGCATTGCATGTTCTGCTGCTGGATCCCACAATCACGCCTCATGCCGTGTACATGTGGCATGGCAGGAGGCAGGATTGTGTGGATCGCACATCAGATCCTTTCATGCCTTTACCTGCACGTCCACAGGGGACGTCTAGCCCGCACCGAAAGCACGCTCACCTATCCCACTGAGGAAATAAGCCCCACTTGCATGCCTTCCACCCTACTTGCACCAGTCCAGGAAACGAGGCAGTGAGCATGTCCTGGAGCACCCCAAGCCACTGCTCTTGAGCATGATGGAAAACCAGTCTTGAACATGATGCCAAGCAGGTCCCTCAGCATGTCCTCACCACTTCATGCCTGGGATTGATGGGAGTGGTGGATGGGGCTTATTTCCCCAGTAGCATGACTGAAAACTCTTTCACCGCAGCATAAAACAGCGGTTCTCAACTTCATTAGACTCAAGGCACCCCTCGGAAAATGCCAGCTCTTAGCTTTCACTTGTTTCTTGACTATAGAAACGGACCAGAGCAATTCTTCTCTTGCGCAGACCTCAGAAAGCACCCAACAGGTCAGAACATCTTGAACACCATGGATGCCTATTGGAAATCTCCGGGGTTATCTTGTGAATCATGTGTAGGTGATTGCACACATAACAGTGCCAATATTGCACAAAACCCAACGGCAGCCTTCAGAGGACCTCATGGAAGCCCGGTTGAGAACCACAGGTGTAGAAACACCCCTGGTCTCCACTCCTTAGCTGTAAATTAGGGGGTTGCAAGGATCACTACATTAAGTATTGCAATGGGCTGAGATTCTTTGGTAACAAGGGACTTATACGTACCTGAGACAGATAACATTTTATGTCTAAGGTGTGGCAAGGATTGTATATCTTGCATTTTCCTCATACCTTGAAATACTGTGATCTCAAATCTTGCCTCAGGCCAAGGGTTATGAAGCGACTGATAACATAACCTGGGTCTTCCCAGACTGAACACCGTGAACACAAACAACACCACTCGGTTCCACTCGGAGCTGCAGCCTATCAGTCCCTCCAGGATTGCGCCCTGCACTGTGTCCTTTGTTGGGTCTGATTACTTGGACTGATCGGAGACATATGATCCTCCCCTAGCCCCTGGCATCAGTCCTATTGGCTGTGGCAGCAATGCCCGCTGCTGGAGGTAGACCTGATCACGCGAAGGTCGTGCTGCCGCTCACCTCTGCAAACAAGTCAGTCAAGATTCCAGGGAACAAACGCTCCCGCTGGCAGCCTCGTTTTGTCCCGCACACCAGGATCTAATAACAGGTTGTGTAAGGTCTGCAACACTCCTTGCTTCAGTCCGGGGAGCAATGCAAGCTATGCTGTACCGTCTCCCTGCCCCATCTGCTGCAGCTGGTCACAATACCTCTCATTCCCCGCTTCAGCTGGAAGCACAGGTATTGCTCAGCATCTGCAACCCCAGCCCACTGAGGCGTCGAGTCATTTCTTCTTTCCAGTGTTCACTAGGCCTCATTTTTCATGTGTAATTTAATTAGCCTCAGTTTCTTAATAAGTCAGACAAATTGAACTTGGTATCTTGGGTCACTCAGCTATGAATAGCTTAGGTCCCCTGGGTCAGTGGAATACATGGCGTATTCACATACTGTGTGTACAGTGAATACGAAACTCCTTCCCTACCAGACCATGTAGCCAAGTCTTTGTTCAGGCTTTCAGAAAAGAAATTGAGTCTCTACTTGCAGCCTTACTTAGCCACCTGCTCAGATTTGCTCTCATGAGCAGTCCCAGGGGAGTCCCGTGGGCGTATAAAATTAAGCTTGGGCCTAAACTTTTGCAGGGGCAGCTTAGCACACTGGCATCTCCCTTCTCTGACCAGGTTAGACAACAAGCAAGCACATGAGTTTAGTTGCAAGAGACAGAGAAATGAAGGCAGGCCAACACTAAAGGCACTTCCTAGCATGGCGTTAAGTAAATTGTGTTCTTGCTAACATCACCCATTACAAATGAAGCATTCTGCTTTTTACATAGAAGAGTGGCATGGGCAGGAGTATCAAATTAAATAGGGAGGTTGCTCTAGCACTGAGGTGGCGTCGAGCAGGAGGTATCCAGGACCGGGAGCCACTCAATTCTAAGCTCACATCTGCTCATAACCCCCGCTGCGGCCTCAAGCAAGAAAAGTAAGGCAAGGGCTTTGCACAGCACTTGACTTTGTGCAGTACCTGGCACATGGGAACCCTGATCTGAACTCTTGGTTGCTACTTCGACACAAGTGCCCCCTTCCTTCCCTGCTGTACGGTGGGATAAAAAAACTTCCAATCCAGCTACTGGGGTGGTGGAGGATTAAAGGCAGATGGTATTTACAAAGGGCTTATATACATAGCATGCCAATGTAAACTTTAAACATTGGGCCAAATCCCAGAACCCCTCAGGATTTCGTTCTGGCTGATTAAAAACAAAGTAACTGGTGTCTTACTGCGGGGCTTGTGCACACCCAGTGCAGGCACGGTGTGGAGCAGCAGCATTTTCACTAACCCCAGAGCAAGGTGGCCCCCAGGAGCACACTGCCCTGAGGTCTACGGCTGACTTTAAAAGAGCCGTGACTGTGCCAGTGCCTCGTAGCAGCTATGCTGGCTCAGCGAAGCACCGCTCACCAGAAAGCTCGGTCTGCAACCCAAACTCCAAAGCCACTTCCTCTAAGGCACTAATGAAAAGACCTGGACTGTCCCTACATTATGCCTCATATTAGGTCCAAATTATGTATCCTGAACTATTAACATTACTTCCTTCCCCCCCCATGATAGGCGCGCTCTATCCTTCACCTCCTCCCCACCTGGTATAATCATTGCGACAACCCTCCTTATTGATGCTGGTGTTGAATGCCACGAATTTGGTGCTACTCCCTGATTACAGCGTGCGGCACAGTTTTGTACAGAGAAACATGGATCCCAGTGTAAGGCACTGTCCAAGGGAGGGCAGAGGGACAGGTAGCAGTGGGGCAGGACAGCTGGCTGCGCAGTGCAGCCCACTTGAACTCGCCACCGTCCCCTGAGCAAAACCGTTGTGAGGAGCTATGTGGTGGTATGTTATTAATCATCATCATGAAACCGTTATTCAGCGCCATCAGTTTGCATTTCACTTCCTCAGTGGAGGGGTGAGATGCTGGGGCTGGGCTCAAGGCCGAGCAGGAGGTGACTAAGATGGCCACTTTCAGTCCCCTTTTCAGTCCCCCTTTTTATTAAAAAATAAATTAATACATTCATAATAATAAATTAATAAATTAAACCTGCTAAAGTTGGTGAATAAAAGCACCTCGTTGCTGCACATTATACACACGTGCATATACACACACACAATCTTGTCTTGGGTAAGAAAGAGGAGAATTTGTTCCTGGTAAGAAAGAGGAGAATTTGTTCCTTGGTTCAAAAAGTTATATCCCTCAGGCAAAATAAAATGTGTAAGTGCCATAGGAATACGAACGTGACATAAGGATCCAGTATTTAATAGGAGAGCTGTGCTGAAATTGTGGATTTAGGCTTCTCAGGATTTCTAGGTCTCAGGCTTTGATCTTAAGCCTTGCCACATGCCATGTTTCCCTTGCCGTCCCAGTTCTAGGACTCTCTGGGTGCCTGGGGATGTGCAGGACGCCTGCTCCAACAAACTGTAATTACAGCACGCTGGGGTGGACTCGATTAATCGAGCCTGCTGGAGCGCAGCCTCCACGTCTCATGTATTCAGGATCCTGTGCTTCAAAATACCAGTGAGACACTTTAACTAAAGCTTGTCAAGTGAGCTTTAGTTAAAATGCCCCTGTTGGCATTTTGAAGCACAGGACCCTGAATACATGAGATGCTACAGGTGCTTTAATTAGAGCGGCTCCCAAGAGCACGTGTAAAGACCACCTCTGCTTTTAGTTATTTATTCATTTTTAAGAGATGCTTCTAGCCGTCATATTTGCAGGGGAAAAACACTTGAAAACCTGAATCTTGAAGGCACGTCATTTTAAAGCCAATCTTAAGATTGTGAGGGCCCTGCCTCCTAATTTTTTAACGCTGGGGTCATCCATATTGTGCTAGAACAAGGCATTGAAGCACGTGTGTAACTAAGCCCAGGTAGTGTCATGTAGGATACAGTGGAAGTCAAGGCAATCACTTTTCTACTTAAAATATGCACCTGGGTAATTGCTGTTTTGTGTGTGGGGCTCAAGCCCAAGTTAACTGTCAAGCTACCTAAAAAGCCCCGGTAGTGGAGATGACTAGCCATCAGCCTTAGATGTGTTATAAGAGGAGCACGCACATACAGCAAGGTTTAAAAACCTGACAGACAGCATCAAAACACTGAGTGAAACAGAGACAGTCTCACTCTTGCAGCCACAGTGTCTCTTTATTCTCATCATCAAGTGATACCATAAAACACTGCAAAGAAACTGTGAACTCCCTTTGATCTGCAAAGCTTAAACTCTGAAACAGGCAATGACTCTTTTGCATCCTGCGCCCCAGTGCCAGTCAGGATGTTGCTGTCTTTGCCCTACCTTAATTTAAACCATGGACAACTAGAGCATGGACAGTTGCTAATGACTAACCAAACGAGACCTGGAGCAGCACGACTCAACCACGTCTGGCCCCTCTAAAAACAAACAGAGCCCTAGCAGAGGTGCTTCCAGCGGTCCCACGGAGGCCTGTAGAGCAGCGCGGTCAGCACTGTCTATGGTGCGTGCCCCGAGGTAAGAGATGCACGTGCAGAGTCAACGCAGCTCACATAACCAGAGCGGACAGCCAACCCTTACACAAAGAGCGTTACATAATCAGGCCTCAAATGGTGGCAACGTTTGCTTGCAAAACAACCCAGAGCAATCCCCTCGTTCCGCCGGAGGCTGCCGGGCTCCACGAGAAACAAAGCGGTGTTGTGACGCAACAGGTGGAAATGTTTAAATTGCAAGATTTTTCAGAAGGAGGGAAAGTGACATTTCATCTGTGGAAAAACTGTCATGAAAAAGTACATCCTGTTTGTTTTGATTACAGAGTAGGTTGAAAACAATGAATTTCAGTTTGTTTTGTGATGAAAGAGTTGTTTAGTTGTTTTCTGACTCTCGTCTAATGGGACAGAGAGAAGCTCTACAAGTGGATCAGCCTCCAGCATCTCTTGACCGGCGGGACAACACGGTGGAAATCTAAAAGCAGGAACTTGGAGGCTTTCCCCCCGTCCCTACATGCAATTTCCAATGTGGAAGATGCCGGGTCCAAACGTCTCTATCAAACCCAAGCGGAGGACCAAGAAGTGAGAGAGAAGAAGAAAACATCCTGGTGGTTCCTCCCCTACTCTGACGGGATGGAAGGAAGTTGTGGTTTTTGAGGCAGAAAAGTGGAATGGAAAGTGAAAGATAACACAAGATATGTTTTTTTAAGGAAATCCTAAACCAACAGCTGACCAGAAATGCTCAGCTTCCCTTTCCAGCCGCATAGAGACTGACAAAGAGAAGTGACCGGCTTATGTGCACGACCCATTTCAAATGGCTGTGAAATAATAACAGTGTAAGGACAGATGCACGTTTGTTCTAAATAATGCAAAATTAGTCTTTGTGCTTGTGGCAGGATGAGGGAAATCCTATTACTGCTTGAAGTTAATTAAGTTGTTTCCTTGCCTATCTGTTCTCCTCCAAGATGAAAGCAAGCAAATTAGCGAATGACCCAGTAAGAGGGCTTTGTGAATTGTGACCCACATGACCTGTTTGAGGAAACATATGTACTAGTAGCTCAGACGAAACACTGCACGCACTTATTTGAAGTGCTTACATTCGAATGACCTACATACTAGACAACTGTGACGCTGCCTCGTTGAATCAATACACGTCAGGTCACATTACCTATTATTGATGAATGCTGCTGTTAATCTGAACATCTTGTGTTAGCAGGACTTTGACAGTCTTCCCCAGCCTTCTGCAATGAGGTTGGGCTTGACTGAAATTTCTATAAAAGAGAAAGCCTTCACTGAGAAACAGCCATTGTAAATGGATCTGAAAATGTAGTTTGCTGCTACCTATGATTTGCTATGGGTTGACTGCTGGGGTCTTCTCTTGGTTAAAGCCTTGTTCCCCCAAGTACAAGGCTTTGCATGGCAGATCTTGGGGCTCAAACACTCCCTCTCCCAGGCCCAGGTACTGAGAGAGCAACTGTTCTTATTACAGACAATGATTCTTGATACTTGGGGACTTTCTAAGATGCTCTTTCTCCTGATGCAGCTTTTTCCAACAGCCTTCAGCCCTTTCTGCTGCAGAGCAGTCCCCCATGGTGTGCAGAGGACGTTAGCTGCACAGCTGGATGCAACTGCCGAGCACGTGCGGGTACTACTGGCTGCACTGGATGGGGGGAGAATACTTCAGCTCTGTGTTAGGGACTGTATACTGCAAGTGTTTCCATCCGGCTCTATTCACACACTGCACAGAGCTGGGTTTAGCCCTTTTCTACTGGAACATGGAAATTCAGATAACAGGCTGTGTGAACCTCACTCTGAGCTTTCGTCTCAAGCTGAGCCACTAATGGTGTCTCCTTCCAACCCCTCCTTTGTCCCAGCTCCTGGTTCATTTTCTCAGAGATGTTCCTACCCATTGGAAGAGAGCAAAGTTGATCCCTTGCTTTTTATGCATCAGACTGCAGTCCTTGCGGTGTTAACTTGATGCTGCAAAAACCTGCAAAGATTTCCCTGGCCCACGAGTAGATGGTGCTCTGTGCACGGCCCCTAATACAGCAGCACATGTGGGTGTGAGAGGGACACACTCAGCACATCCGGATGGCAGGGCAGCCCACAGCAAGTAACAAGGAAACTGCTAAAATGACAGCAGTGCAGCACCGTGGCAAGGAAGTTTGGCTCCCAGGGCAAAGCCCACAGTGGCAGCCTGCCCACGCCCCGTGCACAGATCCGGCTTGGCACATGCCCCCCATGCTTGCTTTGGAGTGCACGCAGTGGTGGGAGCCACCCTCCTCCCACCCCTGCACCCCCCCAAACGAGCCGCTCACGGCTCCATCCTGCACCCTGCCCCGGCTGGGCAGTGCCTGTTGGCACTCCTTCACTTTGGCGCCTGGGGTGGTTGCCTGGCTGTCACTCCCCACCTTGCTATTGCATTTGCTACGCCCCCTTGCTATAGCCTCCCAGTCAGCCCCTTGTCCTCATGGGCTGCATTGTCTTGCTCCACCTCCAGCGAAGTAAGGCCTACAGTCTGGTCCAAGACCTCAGGAGGCTCCACGCAGAGGGTCCGCTGTCTGGGTCTGACAGATTATTAGGAGAGATCTGCCATTAGTTCAAGAGCTGGGGACCTTAATCCTTGAAGCTACATGGTCAGGGCTCAGGGCAGGCACACAGTAGCCATGACATGACGATCGCTCATACTGAACTTTCCATGCCCAGCATTTGGCCTTTGAGCTGTCGTCAGGCAGAGCACTCCTTGGCATCAGTAGGTGGGCCTATGAGGCTACGCTCCAGAGCGGCGCGGAGCCAGCTGCATGTACCGATGGGGCCCCGATAACACCCCTGCAGGTGGGAGTGTGTGTCTTTGCACTTAAAGCTCTGGCCAGGTTTCTGTTGCAGCTGGTTTGCAAGATTCCTCGCTCGCCATCTGTTCTCACGAGTGCAACTGCTGTGGTTTTGAAACATAGGCACTGACATTATTAAAAGGCAAAACCCACCCCAAACCGCTTCATAAAAAGAGGCAGCAGCAGCAGCAGGAGCTTGGCTTAAATGCGATGCAACATTGAGAGTGATTAATATTTGCTCGGTTGAATCAGAGATGGTAGCTCTTCACTTGGTCTCGTCCCATTTGCGGGATGGTGGTTCATGTATATTTGCTGCTGACAGTTTCCCCTGCTTTTGAGTGAGAGCATAAAGTGAAGCAAGCCAGGTGAATGGACCCATTTCCAAACAGAGTCAGATGGCAGAAAGATTTTACCCACTCAAGGACCTGGCTTGTGTTGCTCTGAAATGGAGAGAATCAGCACTACTTGTGTCATAAGCCCTGTAGTAGGACAAAAAGTCAAGGAATAATAGCCATAATAGAGAGTGTGTATATTCAGTGTAGAAGGAACCGGGCTTTATTGCTGCAGCTACCAGGACAGTCTTGTCTACACCTCAGCAGTGGCCTGTCTCAACCAGAACAGGCCCACCCATACCCCACCCTCAGGCAAACCCCAAACCCAGAAGTTCACTGGTGAGGCTAGTCAGGGGCACACCACTGCCAAGCCCTCCATTTCCAGTGAGCGTGAGAGCGGCTGTGCAGAGACCTCATTGTCACACTTCTGAATCTGGAGCGTGTCTGTGGGTGAGGCATGCTTGGGTCCGCTCTGGATAATAGCGCATGCCAATGTGGCCTGAGAAACTCTGATCCACTTTATTTAGGAAGAACGCAGCATGGAGCCATTCTATTTACGAAGCACTTCCTCCTCATGTTGCCCTCTACTGCCTAAGGGCCCCAATCCAAAAAGATGCTGGACATGTCGGATAAGGCGCTGAGAACCCTTGCATCTGTCCTGGAAGTTTTGGCTCAGTGGCTTTCTGTTTACAGACAGCAGCGATGCTCCACTGCTTTGCACCCTGCATAGGGATGGACCATTGTGCAGAGAACATGCAAAATGCTACTGCATGAGAAAGGCAGCATCCTACACAGACCCTGCAGAAGGTGTGTGGTGGCGGTGACCCCGTCTCCCAGACCACAAGCAGCTCTCAGCAACCCAAATGAAAGTGCGATGTTTGATGTTTCTGAGTTCAGAGGGGACTCAGAGCAATCTCTTTGGCTGGCTCCCCCGCTGCCCTGACTCATTCTGCCTGAGCAGCGCAAATAGGGAAGGAACAAGGGACAGTCGTTTGGGTTCCAGTGAAAGCTAAAATGGGAAGTGCCTCTATCCAGGCTCATTCATTCACTTGGCCCCTCTGACATCTGAGTGGTGCCTGCTGAATGAAGTCAAAGATGTCTGGCTTTTCAGTGTTGCTCCATCAGTAGTTTTATACCTTCATGAACAGCAAGGGAGAGTGAGGTGGGGTTAGATGATTCTAGTGAACTTTTACTCAGTGCAAATTAAGGGGAAAATGGACTCAGAGAGTTAGATCTTCTTTAGAGTGAAATCCACTAGACAAGTTTTGATGTCACTGCAGGACCGGGGCCAGGCGGGCTGCACGGGAGCCAGAAGGGCCACTTCCCTGCTGCCAGCAGTGCTGGGCCGGGCTGGCTCTGGGGGGCCCTGGCAGGGCGGCACTGGGGGGCAGCTGGAGCACAATGCTCCCGGGACACATCCACATGGGCCACGGCTGCTCTGTGCAGGGAACTAGGGCCTGGGAGAGCTCTTGGCTGTGCAGGGCCGAGCCAAGCCAGGCTGCAGGAGCATGTGGCACAGTGCCTGGCCAGAGGTCAGGCCACAGGGGCCACTGGGAGGAGGCTGAGGGCTGCCCCCCAACTCAGTTTAGCTTCTCTCAGACACTGTGGAAGGGCAGGGAGGCTCTAGCACCCCCCCGGCTTCTGGCCTGAGCACTGCAGGCATGTGCCTGCATTTCTTGAACCAACAGTGAATGTCTGTTCACTTGCAAATCGGTTCAATCTGCACAGGTTAGACTAACCTGTAAAAACTGAATCAATTCAGGCTCCGTTTTTTTAAATGTCTGGCCCTACTCTAGAGGAGTTTGCTTCCTAATTCTCCGTAACCCAGACAAATCACAGGGCTCCACTGCTCTCTCTGTGTAGCGCTTTTGGCTATCCTCACTAACAGGGTGGTTATCCCAAGATGGACCAGTCCCTACATCCTGCCCACTCCCATAGTTGAATTATTGGGCAGCACCCACAGGAGACTTGGCACCTGCTGAAGCTTTTCTGCTCATATTCTTCCATCCTATGACACAGCCTGGACACTCTACTTTGTCACAGTGTCAGGACAGAGAAGTGTCATTGCCTGACTTACTCTGGCCAGCTCAGTAGAGCGGGGTCATCCCCTTCCCGTCGGAGACCATTGCAGCAAATACCAGCTAACGCTACTCCCCGGTGACAGCTGTCAGGGACACCCGGTTCCTTCCAGAAATGCCCAAGGTGGAGGTGGGGGAGAGGAGGAATCAACAAAATTCACTTTCTCCCCAGGCCGAGGACTAATTATCATGAACGCTGCAATCAGTGGTTGCAAGATAGGTCTCAGGCAATTAACATGAAAGAAGGCAACAGTCTTTGCCTCCAGCTCCTTAAAGATTCTGTATCTGAAAAGGCAGTCTTGTTAGCAGTCCCTTTTCCTCATCTCCCAAATACCTTTCATTAAGTGCACAAGTGCCTTCTTCTGTCCCTTTCCATCTAGCTGGGACCTGACTGGGGTCAGGCAATAGGGAAACATCAGTAGGACTGACTTCTAACTCAAAACCCCACCATCTAGGACAAACCGCACCGTAACGGGATTAAGCTATGTTTTCATCACGTAAAGCGAGACCATCAGAAGCTTTACAGGGCTGTAGCATGACCCAGAGATTGGCTACACTCTGACTTGCAGGGAAATAACATTATGTGCACCCCCTACCAAGGTACCTCTGCCCTGAAAGCAAATGATCAGGTCTGAAACCAGCTTAGTTTCAGTGTAGTAGCTGTTATTTCCTACAAACCTTTGTCAGGTGGAAACTTTTGTCTGCTACTTCTTCCATCCCTCTAACACACACACACATATGCACACACTTCCTGGACTTGGACCAGTTTCTTGATCTGTTTTTTCAGGGTGTGGTCATCATAGCCGAGATATGCACAAATAACCAGAATATCTTGGAATCAGTGTTACTTTGTCACTACTTTTTTCACAATTTTCCGCATGGCCCTGAGAAAATGAGGCAAGATCTAGTCTTTCCATCTCCAGCACCTGAAAGACCAGCAGATAAATCAGAGCTCGGTCTATCCACCTCCTGTCCCAAACTCACAGAAGCATAAATACACGTACCTGAATCTCTGGCCCTACTTTAAACTCAATTCTGAGGACTGGGTTAGCAGACTTTCTTCACAGCTCACTCCTTGGCTAAATGGGTTTAGGAGTTAGCTAACCAAGATCAGTGCCTCCAAGGTGCCAGGAGTTAGCCTGAGTCTGGCTACACCGATGCCAAGAGAGGGGCACGTTCCAGGCAAAAACAAAGCTGTAAGCATCACAACACCCAAGCAGAAGCATTGCTAGCCCATTTGGCAGAGGTATAAGCAGATGGGTCAAGTGGCGTCTCCACTTTTGCCTCTGCTTCATAATGGAGACAGTGACAGAGTCAGGAGGGAACACAGGAGTCCCAGTTCCCAGTCTAACCAGTACAATACAGCTCATGAGAGGGATCACTCCCCATGGGGCCTTCTTGAGGAAGTATTCAAGCCTGGAAAACCAAATAAAAACCTGCCTTTAAAAACAAACCCTTCCCTTTTAATTACTGGCTTTGCTATCTACAAGCCCTTGCTCTGGTGCTGTCATTTGCCATCACAAGTAACACCTCCTGACAAGGCCAGTGCTAAGGGGCACCCAGATATTGTGACACCGAAGCAAAAGCTCTGCTGGCAACTTTATGGCAGCCCCAGGCTGTGCTTCATTTACATCAGGAACCAAAATCACGCGGTCCCAATGTTCATGCTTGGATGAGGGCAGAGGAATTCTTCAGTGCCCAGACTTCACCTGCAGTCAAATGTCCTAGTGGATCAGCTCGGCCCAGACCCTGCAGCCACCTGGAGAAAGGGATGTATGGGCTGCATTACAGTGTTATTCAAGATGCATTTTGCATCTTGGCCATCCTGAATCTTAGTGCAGGCTCCAGGCTGCCAGCCTGGACTGGCACTGTCCAAACACACTGGGAAGATGGAGCTAGCTGCAATCTGTAGGCAACTACCCACAGGAAGCCGCTGTAGGATGAAGGTGAGGATGTCTTGAGAGTCTTCCTGCAGAGCTCTTTTTGCACAGGCCAGTGCAGGCTGCAGAGCTAAGTCCCTCCCCTGAAGACTGGGCAGAGGTTCAGTGTGTTCATGCCATGGATCCCACTCGAACTGCATGATCTTGGGTTATCCCCAAGGAGGCTGCCTGTCCCAGACCTGGATCTGGTGGCCTCATCACTGTCAAGACCTGAACAATGCTTGTCGTGCACAGAGCAGAGCTGCCGCAGAGTCCCATGCTACCATCAGGAGGGTTGTTCCCAGGTGCCCTATGGGAGTCAAGCAGCCTGCTTGTCCTGCCCGAGCTCCAGAGGAATCAGAGGGTTCCCAGGACCTCACAGCATCAGGCTTTGGAAGCACTCAAGCGTTTCAAGGTTACATTGGCAGGCACCCCGCAAACCAGCAGAAACGGGGTCTACAATTTCCCAAAGCAAAATCCACAGGCCAAATGATGCATGTTCAACAAGGGCCAAATGACACATAAGCAACTGTGCTTTAAAATCAATGCAAAACTTTGCTGGCAACCCATGAAGAGCCGTGAGGTGATCCACAATCTGGCGCCAGGGTTTTTGGTTCACCAAGCGGTGCTTGTAGGAATGCTATTATAGCAGCTTATTGTGCTGTCTTCGATCCATTGTGTTCTTGTGGATGGCTGCCCCTGGCCCGATGGACCTAGAACCGCTTCACTGGACGTCATAAGCCCTATAGTGCTAAAAGTGAATCTCCTTCTGCTCCCAAAGTAAAGTATTCCTGATCTTCACTTTCTCTACAATGTCCTTGGTGACCGCGGCATGCACAATGCTGACACCACTGAAGCCATAGGATTTAGACAACTTAGGTCAAGAGGACAGGGACAGCAAAGGGATTCAGTATGGATGCCTGCAATCAGACTGGCAAAGTTATGCAAACAAATTGCCCTGGTATATAGAAAAGCAGCAGCTTGAGAAGTGGCAGCCACCAGTGAGCAGCATCCCCATGCTTCCTGTGAAGAAATATCAGCTTCTCCACTTAAGACATGCTCCCCAACTTTTTAGAGCTAATTTTGGGGGAAAGGTGCATTTGGTATGTGGGTAAATACAGTCTGAAGTGTATATATGGATAATAGATGGATATAAATTCCACCATCACTCACATTCCCCTGAAGGCTGCAAAAGTATAACTGAAGACAAAGATTAGACCTTCTTGCCCTATTGCAACATTTGCCTGAATCCTGCGTTCCTGCGTTTTAAACAGTACCTTTGTCTAAACCCAGTCCTATTAAAACGCTGCTTTAAGTTAGAAGCATAGCTTAACATTTCATTGCCAGGTCCTGGAGTGGCGGAGAAAAGAAATGAAGGAGAAAAAGCATTTTCAGAGCCCATCCTGTGATATCTAGGTCGAGCGTGTGCGTAGCCCTGAGTACAGAAGACAGACTCGAGACACGGGCTCTGGAGGGTGTCAGCTCAGGTCGGTTTAGGTCATTTCAGTTTAGATCAGCAGTTCTGACTTAAAGTTAAGCTTCAGAAGCCAAAAGGCACATGTGCCATTATCTTGACAGCTTTCAGAAGAGATGCATTCATTTGAATAGAACTTGGGGAATAAACCTCCAGGTGAGCAATTTCCTTCTCATCTCAAAACAAAACGACAGCAAAGCACACCAGGCTCCACTGGGAAACTAGCAGGGCTGGCCTTCAGCTGGAGAGGTCCTTGTGCCAAGTAACATGAGGTGTTTGCACACACGGTGTGGCGGGGGGGTCATCTGGAAGGAAGCCGTGTACTGCTTGTGTTGGCTGCTTAGGGCCACAGTTAAGAGCAAAAGGGGCCTCTCTAGACTGAAAAGGAGCTCTGCTGCTGAAGCGTTACCAGTGTGTTCAGTGGTTAGGGCTCGAGGTGTGAGCTCTGCTCTGCCACACTCTCTCTGTGGGTCCCTGGCCAAGTCACTCAGCTTTCCTATGCTTCAGCTCCCCTTCTGTGCTAATTACACTTCCCTGCCCCACTGGAGAGACAGACATTAAAGGTGGTGGGTGCTGTGATACTGGGGGAGTGGGACCACACTACCAGTACTTAAGACAGTCAATGCAGGGTAGCCTGGGCTCCGTTCCCAGCTCTGCTATGGGCTCTCGGTGTAGCCTCAAAGACGTTACAAGGTCCAGCGCTTTCAAACCCGGGTGTCTAACTTCCCGCAGAGCGGAGCAGCTGCAGCTCCCACAGATTTTGTGGGAGAGGGGACAGAAACAGGCCCTTCATCTCAAGAGCTCAGCCTTTTCGTGTAGGGGACCAGCAGCTGGGCAGGGGGTAGGGGCCGGGAGCAGGCTCATGTCCCCACATGATGCTTTCTGAAGAGGGAGCAGTGGTCTAAGAAAACCCACTGCCTTGGACTCTGCATTCTCAGGTTTTGTCCTAGAAACCACAGCCCTGACCAAGCCACTGCCCTACTTGGACTGGTCTCATCTCAGGGATAATAGCAAAGGGTGGCTTTTGTCACCCAGAGGATGCAAAAGGAGATGTGCTTGAAAAGGGTACTCCCAAGCTTGCCTAGAAAAGGTTTCCTTCATGCAAAAGAGCCCTGTAAAGTTGCAGCTGCACCGTCTCCCTGAGACCAGCTGAATGCTACTGGGACCAATTATGTTCTCACTGATGTAAATCCACTGGTTCAGAGTTACAGCACCAAGTCACAGCAGCACGAATGGAGTGCAGAATCGGGCCTACCCTCCTCCGAAGGCTTTCACCCCTGCCTCCCGTGCATCTCTTCCATTTTCCTCCTCGATCAGAAGAATGGCTCCAGATTTCAAACACACAGGGATCCCAGGATTCAGCTCCAGGGGGGCTGGAGGCAGGCCCCTGTCTCATGAGAGTTGGAGCGTATCATGGAAAGCTCCTATTCGCATGAACATTGGACTTTTGGGTCCAGTCCTTCAAGTTGGTGAGCGTCTCTCATGAATTTCTGGGTCCCTAAGAACCCCTATTAGGGCACTTCTCATCTCAGGGGATCAAGCTTCAAAAGCAGGGAGCAATTCTATGCAACCCGTTAGGGCAGGAATGAGGAGGTGTCCAAATTGTCCGGACAACGTTGGTAGGTAGAAGGCAATGCGCCATGCTGGGATGCAGCCTGGGATTTTAACTTTAGCATCAGGGAAATGTTCTTCAACTGGAATACATGCTGCTGAGTCCCAGGGAGCATCAGAATCAGCTTTTCCCTGCCACATTTGTAGCACAAGTAGGTACTAAACCACCTTCTCCGCAGAGTCTACCTTCCAACATGCGCTCACTCAGGCCTCCTCCTAACCAGATATCATCTCACTTCCTCCCCCGTACCTAAGTGTCATTACTAATCCTTTTCCCAAAGGGGGAAACTGAAGCACAAGCAAGTGAAGGACGTTACTCTAAACCACAAAACAAGTCAGCGGCGGAGCTGGGATCTGAACTCAGGAGCTCCACTCACTTCTGCCGCTTTGTTCCTGTGCGATGTCAGAAAATGTTATCTACCTCTTGGCTGCAGCCAAATCTTCTTGACACACATTGCTGAAATTGCTGAGAGAGGCATTTCTTGCCGAGTTCGGCATGTTAGACCCAGGCCCAGCAATTGAGTAACTGGAAAAATCAACTTGGAATTGCATCACTGGGAGCCCGAGTGTTTGCTTAGTCGTTGTGCGAGATGAAGCAAGCGCCTGCCTGCCCTCATCCAGCACGACTGGTCAGGAGATAAGGACAGATCTCTAAACCGATGCCTTTGCTGTCGATACAGCTGGAGTAAGGAAAGGTCCTCGTAAACCAGGGGGAAAAAAGAGGGCCTCACTTCATTGATTCAATTATCCCTCAAGCTGCAAGATGACAGGGGCCATATCCTCAGTGGCTACAAATCAATGAATCCCCCAACGCCAGTTTGCATCTGTTGGCCCAGCGCCTTTCACAGTCTGAAGCAGGACCATTATTATAGTGCCGTATAAACCCAGCTACACAAATGCCAAAGACCTGACCCCACAGCACACCAAGCACATGCATCTCCCGTTCACTTCCCTGGGATCACCAATCTTGAAAGAACAGTTGCTTTGAGCTTTTGGCTGCATTTCAACCAGCTCCATAAAACACCCTCCACATTTGGCACCAGTGGCTTGGAGTAAATTGGATTCTCCTCCCCACCTACACCCCAGTACATGCCTGTGGGTGGCCTGTCCATCTTTTAGGCCGTCCCCCACCCTGGCTATGGGAGGAGGGTTTTCCATGCTTGGTGAGTCCACAGTGACAGCGGATCCAGGTAGGAATCGCCTGTCCCCCCTGCTCTGACTCGCTTCAAATCTCACGTTGCTAAGAGCCTCTATTACTCTCTACTAGCTGTGGCTGATCTGCTGCCACATTCGGGCCCCAGAGGGAACAGCCCAGCTGCTTCGTGGTGCAGACCGAACTGCAGAAGTGAGAACAGAGCCGTCAGATCTGGAATTTTAGGGGCTTTTATTTTCCTTTCCCTGGTCTCTCCAGGACCCAGCTTCCCCTTCGCTCCCACGGGAGATGCTCAGCTGTGCAAAAGCAACACCACATCTCAGTGCATTCACCTGCACAGGGTCTTAAACGGTGCTAGAGCTGGGGTCTTGAATGTAAATCTGCGGAAGTCCAGAGCACTGGTCGCTCTCTCCAAATTTGTTTTAAAAAATCTAGTTAAGGCCCACAATCATGAGGCTGAGCAATCAATAAGGCCAGGGGTTTGCCTGTGACATACTGTCCGAAGGGTGGGTGCTTCTCAGTGCAATTTAACCCCTTTGATTCTGCAGCGTTAGGAAGGGAATTTGGTGAAAAACAGAGTTTGTTCCTGAGTTTTCTAATGCCGCTGATAACCATACCAAGGACAGGGAGCCCAGACCAACCTCAGACAAGATGCAGTTTGACTCTTAAATGAAAGTTCAAATCTATTTTACACTATTTCCCCACCCCCCATTTTTTTCTTTTTTTCCATCCAATCTGTTTCAGTTGTCTTAGACGCTGTGATCCAAAAGTCCAAGACCAGACTAAGAGCTGGAAACTCCCCTCTTGTTAAACTCTGTTGCTCTGCGACTATTTTTTTTTTCTGTAAATTTGAGTAAATCACTTAAAGTTTGAAATGCAAGGTTATCCCATTGCTCCTGAATAACTCTGCGAGTGGACACTAGTGTCTTACTCCCATTCAGCTGAGTGGATTAAGCTAAACAGGAGCAAGACTTTTTTGTTCTGGAATAAACTGAATTTGTTGAGGAAGAGCCACTCCTGAATAACTGACTGTATGGACAAGCCCTTTAGGCTAACGTTTTCAAACCTGGAAGCCAAAAGCAGAGGTGCCTTGCCTACAGAAAAGCGGTCTGACTGTCGGATGCGCTGAGCAGTGGGACTCATGCCAATCTCCGTGGAATTATTCCTGAAGTTAGGTGAGAAGAGAATTTGGCACTTAAGACCAATTATTGAAGGCAGAGACTATCGCCTTTACAGAATACATCCCATCAGGCTGAATATCTGCGTAGAACTAATTAAAACTTTCAAATGGACCCAGAAACTTCATGAATATTATTCTCGCTGCTCATGAAATAAGGTCTGCAGGCCAGGATAATGTAGCCAAAAAGCTGTGCCAGGGTCGGCCAGGTCAGAGTTTCTCAATATCCCCCTTTCCCTTGGATACGGTTCACAAGCTTAGCTTGAAGGTTAACCAAAGAACAACAGGGCTCATGGAGAGGCCCTACGCCCCTTCTCCAGCGGTGCATTTGGCTGCTTTCTGCTCATGTTAACTCTTCAGTACACAGCATTTCTGAGGCCACTTAGTGTTTGGTCTCTGCCTCCCATGGAAGTACCCCTGGAAAGAGCCCGGCAGGGAAATCTCCTAGGATGGCTCCATCATGGTATGGGATGGAGCTGTGCTTTTGACATGCACCCCATGCAGGGAGGCAGGGCTGGAGGACAGGACACGTTCAGACACATTTGTGTGGGGGGTCTCCCCTTGCTAGTGCTTAGTTCCAGCTCCCAGCCTGTCCCACAGGGTGGAGAACCCATCTCCAGCTTTGGGGCAGGCAGAAATGAACTCAGCAGTCACTCCCCGACCTTTATCAGCAAGGGGGCAGCTGATGTGTCCTCTCTAGCACCATCCCCTTAGTGAGCAAGCACATGCCCCGCTCCATTTGGGCTTGGGTTCATTCTCAACTGCATGATGCACCCACCCCGCAACATGGGTCCCCCCAGAGCCCTGAGTTTGGACTCCCGACCTGCTGCAGGAGCAGTGTGCGGCCTGTCCAGCAGCCCGCTCGAGTCCCCCTCACTATATGTGACCCCATCCTCCAACCAGAGAGAACTGGAGGCACCTCTAGACAACCACAACCTGAGGACGAGCAAAGCAGGAAGACCATCTTCTCTAGTCTGCCCATTCTCGAGTCAGCCAGGAGCCCGGGGCCAGACCTCGCCTCCACTGCTGCCCTTTGGAGGAGGGGATCCACACTTCGTTATTACTGCTCTGTCGCCCTTTGCGGCAGACACAGGGCTGACAAGTGCTGATTTCCACATGGTGACACTGAGGACTGGCCATTTAATTGATCAGCGGTGATCAGGTTGCATGCATGCCTTCCTTCTGCACGGCATGGACTAAACTCGAATGGAAAACAACTGGGGCAAATTGAATACCCCAAGAAACCAGTCATTGTAAGCTCTTTGCAGCATGGACCATATTTCCAAATGTGTTTGTTCCATGCTTGTGCAATGAATGAGGTATCCAGCCTGATCAGGACGCCTGGCATAAATGCAATCTAAGGTTTTTATTTTGCCTATTTTCCCCTCCGCCAACACATTTCCAAGTTGGATATTTCCACATCACAGGGAAAGGTTTCCCTGCAAATTGCTGTTTCCTCCCATCTGTATTTTAATTTGTTGGAAGTGCAAAAAATCACCTTCCCCACAGAAATATGGTATATAATGGCAGAACCGATTATACTCAAGCTTTTGAAAAAAAACCACGACTCCTTGGCGGAGAAATTTAAGCCCAAAAAGAATTTGACAACTAACAACTTGAGACAGTCGAGCCTGCCAGTTCTACAGGGACAGAAATCATCTTTTGTGCTGGGTTTCTAAAGTGCCCAACACCACGAGGAGCTACTCTTTGACTTGGGCATTTTCACACGTGCAAGCGCCGCAGCGCCAGGTGCTTCTCAAAGCTTTGAGAAGCACCTGGCGCTGCAACGCTTGCAGTTGTACAAGTGGCGAAATGCGTGTCAGCACTGAGAAAATGGAGGCAGTGCAGTTTTGACTTTGCAGGTGTTTTAGCTCAAAAGTGCACCGCTGCCATTTTCTGCGCGCTGACGTGCAGCTCGACACCTATACAACTGCACACGGTGCAGCACAGTGCACGTCAGCTCACAAGCAGAGCAGACTTGCTCAATCAAGTTTGCTCGGCAGCGGTGGATCTCCGGTGCATCGCTACATGAAAAAGTATGTGTATAAATGCCCCTAGGTGCTACCCCCACAAAAATAAACATACAAATAAATAGTGCAGCATTATACCCTGCTTGGTGCTTCCCCTCCTCATCACTACTGTAGATACAGCAGGTTGGAGGTTTTCTCTGAAGAATGGCTGCTGCTGTATCACCATCCAGAAGTCCAAACTGGTATTAGAAAACCACGATGCTGTGCACACACAATGTAAGAGGCAGCTGGGGTCCAAAGAGCCTCACAGTCTCAACAGGAAAATAATTATTGTCATCAGGATATTACTTTGCACTGCTTAGGAACACAACTTTTCAGGTGAATGGATGCAGGTCTGGATGACACCTGCTCTGGATACTTTAAACATTAGCATCTTTCTAATAAAGGAAAAATCACACTGTCTTGGCAAAAGTCACACCTCGTGCAAATGAAGCGTAGGCCCATATTGGGGATGGTTGTGACATGGAAGCCATGGGTGTGATATGTTTGTCAGCTCGACCTTGGAAGACCTTTACCTACATTTCTTTGTGAGACCTGAATTAGCACCATAATAGCACAGGGCTCCAAAAGTATACTTAAGCCTCTCGCCTATTTCTGGTTTACAGTGGCTCCTTCTTTCTCATTTTAACCTAGTTTTCCAGTGGAGCCTTCCCAGCCTCTACAAAGAGATGCCCCAGTTTCCCTCCCTATATAATTATATAAAGTCTGGCCTATATTAGTGGCCTTTTGCTCGGTCGCCTTTCATGTCAGCTGGGGATGCTGTTCCCTTTAGAACAGGCAGGATCTGAGAAGTGATTGACATCTCAGCCCCCTGCTGCTGTCCTGAAACTGGGCTGGATGCAGCTTTGTTCTGTTTTCCATGAAATACGAGAGGTTCCTATTAAGCATGTAGTTAGGGGCAGCTTTGTTTTTCCCAGGTCAGTTCTCCCTTCCCGCGGCAAAGGCTCTGGGGAGCTGCCACGGTTCCCCAGCCCTGGAGGGTCAGCTGAGAGAGGCCACCTGGGTGACTGAGAAGGACGTTCTTGAGGGCGAAGGGTCTTAGCATCACTTGCAAACAAAGGTGGGGTTTTAACTCCCAGTAAAGTTCCAGTGAAGGCAAGGCAGGTTGTAGTTGCCCCACAAGTCAGCAGGGTGAGATGAAGTCCAGTAGCTAGATGCATAGGATGTGGCACCTCAGTCGTACGTAAGTGCAAAACCGATCCTCAGACCCGCTGCCTGATTGAGGAGGCCCATGCCTCAGGGTTTCGACGTTGCCCAGGAATCTACAGTCCTGCTTTTAGGCATGCCTGGAAAAGCCTCAGTCCTAGGGCTGAGCAGCTCGGGGCCTTGCTCACACCAAAGTCCTACGAGGGTCCCTGCCGTAGGCGCTCCTCCAGCTCAGCCGCCCGAGGGGCCTGCTTTGGTAGAGATGCACGGCTCATGCCCAGGAGCTCAGGCTCTGCACACAATGCAGCCGAGCAGTCGTGTCCTTCCAGCCAACAGCTCAGTGGTTGTGGTGGGAGATGTCGGGGGGATTCAACCAACCGTTGTCACCACCTCACCAGGAGCCCCAGGTTTTGGAGCAGGGCTCTCATATCGTCCTGTTCAAGCTGATCCACTTTGCATGGGATAATTAAACAGTCACTGCGTCCCGGACAAAGAAAGCAAACCTGCAGGAGCATGACCCTGGAGCGTAGTGATTTAGGGCATTCCCCTAGAAAAGGGCAGTCCAAGGTGCTAACCCCTCTCTCAGTGACTCGTGTACTGCATTCAACAGTCGCTGGAGCAGGGAGACAATTCCCCATTTAATTTAGCTTTTAATGTCTTTTTTGTTTGTTTGTTTTGTCTTTTAAAATTTCTTTTAAATAACACAAGTAAAGTTTGAAACAGAATGTTTCAAATTAAAAAGAAAGCCTTATTTTTCTCCCTGTGGTTAGGACGTTTCCTCCCCCTCATTAAACAATTCACCAACAGGGGCATGCTGATATTCAGAAAATCTTTTTCCAAAATATGCATTTTTCACCCCCTTCCTCCTCAAAATGTTACCAGCTCTCATCCTTGCTCTGTCTCAGACTCCCTGTATAACCTTTACTCATCTCCCATCTGCAAGGCAGGGATGAGAGGGCTTCCTTTCTCCTCTCCTGTCTATTTGGATGGCAAACTCTTTGGGGTCAGGCAGCACCTGTTCTCTGCTTATGCAGAACAGCCGAGCTCTCAGCACAATCCTACATAAAGAGCAGTTGAGCTGATCCCTGGGTGGGGATGTGCTGTCCCCCTGCAGCAGAGGGGAGCATGCTAGGTCAGGAGGGGGCAGAGAAGGAAAGGGAAAGGTAGCTGGTGCTTATATACATTAAATGGCCCAAGGATCAGTGTTTTGAAAGTTGGGGTCAGCGGCTCTCCCAAGCACGTTCCCCAAGGACAGCCAGCATTGCCTGCACACAGCCCCTGCTGTGACACAACACAACGGAAAGGTTTGGCAAAGCCACTTCGTACCATTTCAGTCCAGTCTTCAGGAACCATGAAGCTGCTAGGTTCAGGTGAACGGTCCCATGGTTGACCCCATCTTTAGAAAAAGAGCTATTTTTTTCAGTTTAGGCTAAGACGACTTGGTCAGAATCTCTCCATTGAATTCAATGGAGTTGGAATCAACCGTTAACATAAATGCCCATCGGGGATGATAGGTGGTAGTACGTATAGATGATGTAGGGCTGAGTTAGAGAAAGAAAGGACCATATAAACTAGCTAGGATGTGGAAAAACTGATTTGCTGTTCCTAATCTGTGTCACCAATAATCTGCATGGTAGCTAGAAATGGAGTCTGAAAAAAAGCCAACCTGAAAAAGACAGGTACTTTGCAAGTTCTGGGTTGGATATGCCTAACGAAGCGGTGGGTCTTGGACTAGAGCCTTAGGACTTAAGGATGAGACAAGTAAAGGGTCCAGACGAGGAAGTTGGGGGAGGCAAAGAAGAAGGGAGAGAGTATGCTTGCTTGGATGCCTCTGGCAGTGTTTCATGAGTCTCCCAGCTCAGCTGCAGGAGAAGGAAGGCCTTTCTGGCTCCGTGATCTCCTGATTCATGTTACATGAATGTTGTAAGAGACAATTAAACTGAACCAAAACCACATCCACGCAGCTTTTCCCTGGCTCCAGAAAATTTGGGCTCAGCTTACCCCTGACTTAACCCCACAAAGTCAGTGCCTTTATACTCATTGTTGAAACTAGCTGGCCCTTTCTTTGTTCATGGATCAGCACCCCCTAAAGTTTAAAAATCCTGAGCCAGAACCAAACAAACCATGAGCTTAGCTGAAAAAAATCATAAGGATATATATATGGTTGTGTGTGTGTGTGTGTGTGTGTTTGTGTGTGTATATATATATATATATGGCCCATCTTCATAGTTTCATAGTTGTTAGGGGTTGGAAGGGACCTTAGAGATTATCAGGTCCAGCCTGGCTGCATGCAGGCAGGAAAGACTGCTGGGATCAGATAACCCCACCAAGATTGATTTATAGTTTCTGCACTAGAAGTTGGGTAAGAAAACAAAGTGAATGAAATAAGAAATGGAAGATCTGTGACTTCCAGAGCAATTACAGCTTCATTGGATCATAGAAAAGGAGGGCTGGAAGAGACGTCCACAAGCCATCTAATCCCCAAATCTGAACCCACTCCCAACAAGCATGCATGTGTGTGCATGTGCAACAGTTGTGCAGCTTTGCCGACTCTTGCAAACAGAGAAAGTAAGATGTTGGCCTCAGCTGCAGGGACGCTTGCTGGTGAACCCAGATGCAATCAAATTATATGTTGGAAAATGTGCAGTCTGTCAAGGAGGATGGAAGGGATAAGGGATGGGTAAAGAAAGGGAATGAACAACCTTTCCAAGGAGGGCAGGGGACAAAAGGGGGTATGCCAAAATATTTCTGGCATGTGATGCTGTATTGTACAGTGACCTCTACAGGGCACAAGGAGGAAAGCAAACCAAATTTCACCCACCCCACAACCTCTCCTCCAGAAGCACCCCTTCTTGTCTGAGTGATGGAGACTGGTAATGATGGAGTGAAGCTCCTCAGCTCATGCATTAACTGCTTTCTTGGAGATGAGGAGAGATGCTTGCAGACATATTCATTTTGCCTTTGTAAATATGCCTACTGCTTGTTATTGAGGCTGTCAGCTCACCGGGGCCTGGGCTCTGCTTATCCCTCTACAAGCATTTGCTTGCAGACAACGGTGCTCTCTTTTGTCTGCCCTTCACATACAACTGAGCATGATTTGGGCACTACCATAATAAACAAAATTAATCATTATCATCATCATCATCATCGTTATTCTGGTGTCTGGACAGCACTGCAGTGCCACAAAGAGGTGATGATTACATTAATAAGTGGACACCAATGACAGACTTTTCCCCTGTGGAGCGACTTCTGGTTTTTTGGTGAGAAATTTAAAGGAAGTAAAAAGAAAAAGGTTCACCTCTGAGAACCTGAGAAAACATGACACTTTCTCAAAGGTGTGAATTGTTTCACACGGTCCTCTGTGGGTCTAGCACCTTGTCCCCTTCCTGGCCCCCTCCAGTTTTAATAAACATAGAAATTTGACTAATGACAGCAGCTGGCAGAGCCTCGGCCACCCAAGGAAAGAAGGAAGACCTGGAAGAACAAATAGCTCCCACGCAAGGGCATTATCTATTGCTGTCAACTGGCGGGGTCATGCAACCAGAGGGTTGGGAAGGGACCCCCAAGGGTTATCTACACCCCCCCCCCACCCCTCCCTGCCGACAATGACTGTCAGGCACCTAACTCTCCTTTTGCAAAGCTTGACCTGTGTGGTTAACAAAGCAGCCATATAAAATGTGTCCTTGCAGAAGCGTAGAGAACAAGACACTTCTCTGTGTGCTAAAGACATCTACCAGATGAGGAATTTGGAATAACAAAAATAACAACAAGCAAGAAAAGCTGAAGTGGATGGAAAGCTTTGGTTAACTGAGCACGAAGGCCTGTCTCTTTGAACACAGGAAGTTGTGTTTTGTCTGAAACCTTTCCGAGAGGGCATGTCACTTTATAACCTTAAGCCAGCATGCAGTGTGCATGCAAATATTTATGGCTCACCTTCAGACTCCCAGCTCCTCCTGCCCTGCAAGAAGAAATGCTAGGTTTTATAAACAGGAGCTCAGTGTAGCTCAGTAGACTTCATCCTGCAGGACAGGAAATCCTCATCAGCCCAGAGCGGGTTTGATGGTTGCAGGAGCATCCTCTAGAGCTGGTGGATGCCTCCTCCCCTCTCCCATCCTGCCGCCCCGCTCATGGAAACATTTCGACTTCTCAACTACAAAAAAAAACCCGTTTTCAGTTTCTGGCTGCGCACAGGCCAACTCAAAATCTTTCAGCCAAAGGAAAACAAAGTGGCTTTCACCAAAAAGTATTTGGTTGCTCAACAAAAGCAACAGATATCTAGAAGGAAGCAGATACTTTCCACAAGAAATAAGTCTGTTTGGTCAAACACCCAAAATTGTCCATTGGAAAAAACTTTCCGTGGAGATTTTTGACCAGCGCTATGCTCTCTGCCCATCTACCACCTCCACCATTCTCACCTGGGCTCCTGATGTCCCAGCAGTCAACAGCAATCTTACACCAGAGGATGCTGCCACATCTCCTATTGTAAAGGCTTCACTTTTATGTGAAAAGAAAAGAAAAGAAAAGAAAAGGGCCACCGTCTAAGAGACTGTCGTGCTTTTTTCCCCACAACCAATTTCAATGGCTTTGAAGATCAACCCTAGAAGTACATCCTGTGATGAAATTTCCAGGATTCCCCTAATTGCATTTGACACTCCAATCCAGTTTGCAAATTAATGGCCTCTCACTATACTCTAGAGCAGTGGTCTCCAAACCTTTTTTGATTGCGCACCCCATCAGTAACAAATTTTTGAGCATGAACCCCCAATATATGTATATCTTTATAAATATAAATTCTAATATTTTCTTCCCGCCCCCCAAAGGATTGTCTTGCGCGCACCCCACTTTGGAGACCGCTGCTCTAGAGATCAAGTCGGGTTTCAAAACTTATGCACAACAGCCAATGACCTGGGGATAATGAATCCCACAATTCTGACTTTCTGTCTTTCTTTGGCCTTTTTCCAGCCCTTCTCACTCGCAGTGAGCCACTAGAAGGAGACTGTTTGACTGTCCTTATGTTACACCTCTAGTTCCCTATATAACACATTCACATTTACTGGTTGCTTACAGAGGTTTCATAGTGTTGAGGATGAATTTAAAGGAAAAACATTATAAATGTCTAGTGTCTTTTGTCCTACAGTTGGACTGTAAGTTCCTCTTGGCTAACACTGTCTTCCTGCATTTAAAATAATCAGGCCTTTGTCTATATTTGGGGCTGCTTGGAGCTCCTGTAGTCCTGTTATTTAACTAATAATAATTTCACTAAGTTTAAATTCTGAGAGGGGATCTGGTGGCCGTCTATAAACTGGCCAAGGGGCCAAGCAGGCAATGGGAGAATCCCTGTTCCCCCGAGCACTACCAGGAGTAACAAGGAACAACGGCCATAAGTTGATGGAAAGTAGATTCAGGCGGCACTACTTCACGGTCAGGGCGGCTAGGATCTGGAACCATCTTCCAAGCGAAGTGGTGCTGGCTCCTGCCCTGGGGGTCTTCAAAAGGAGGCTAGACAGCCACCTAGCTGGGGTCATTTGACCCCAGCATCCCTTCCTGCCCATGGCAGGGGGTCGGACTTGATGATCTGCTCAGGTCCCTTCCGACCCAACCAACTATGAAACTATAAAAAACAAATTATTCACGCATCTTTAGTATAGCTCACCACACTAAGGCTAGGATCAGACACTGCATATGTCCCTTGACAAGTTATGCCTATGTTTGTCCCAAAACAGAAGTATTCCACAATTGGCTTGTACACACAGCACCCTTGTAATAAGGTGTTTAGTGAGCAGCGAATGCACTGCCACTTTTCTGCCATTGATTCAACAGTGCAATCCCAGGATAACCATTCAGACACACTCTGCAATGTCCTGGGATAAACTGTTAGTAATTCATATTCTATGAACCTGTTTAGGATTTATCCTGGGACAGGGGACATGGACATCTGAACAGCTCCACTTTGTTGCTGGATAAAGTGTTTATCCCAGGACAAACAAGGCATCTGCTTGTAGCTTAATAATCCACAGTGCTTTTGGGCAGCACTCTTTTGTCTTAATATGTATTAACCTCAATGACACCTCATGTCCTGGAGATTGGTTCACAGACAGATGTGAACTAGTAGGAATAAACAGCCAAACCACAGACTCCAAGGGCCCAAATTTTCCCATGAAATCATAGAAATCACTGTGAAGTAGGGCTGGAAGGGACCTCCAAAAGTCATTTAGTCCAGTGGTTCACTTCTCAACCTTTTTTGTACTAGGGCCCATTTGTAAACATCAATGGCCAGTCCTGACCCAGTGCCCCTCACTCCCAACCCGCTGCCCCCTGGCCCCAGCCCCCTCAGTGTGCAGCTCCTTGCAGTCTGGAGCTCTGCCGGCTTGCAAGGGAAAAGCCATGCTTTCCCATATTTTTCTCCTTTAAAGGAGAATCCATTTTCAAAGTTTGTTCATGACCCTTTCATATATTCTTGCAACCCACATTTGGGTCGGGACCCACGGGTTGAGAAACACTGATCTAATCCAACCCCAGGCAGGATCATTCCTGTCCAAACCATCCTAGGTGATCTAAACTCTTCATAAAACTACTGGCAACCCTGACTCAATGCAAGACATAACACCTTAACTTGCCACAGGTAAAGCAGGAGGACCACGGCAGCCAACGTCTTGCTTCTGTAAAAGGATGTTAATATATACACTCAAGAGATCCCAGGTAGAAGGTCACCCCCAGCCACTATAGAGCAAAGCAAAACCTGCCACGGTCCGGACCAATCTGATCATGGGGTAAAATTCCTTCCTGGCCCCGAATATGCCAATCGGTCTGATGCCGAGCAAAGGGGCAAGACCCTCTAGCCAAGAGTCTCCTGCTTTGGTGCCAGCAGGAGCCTTGGCACAGCCCAGTCCTGATCCCCAGTATTGACTGCAGCCAACACTCAATGCCTCTGAGAGAGGGTCAAAAACACCCTGGTGCATGGAGCAGAAAGGGGGCAGGGGGGGACCAGCAAAGCCCCGAAGCCTGGGAGATCCCTAGAGTAGAGCATAGGCCTACATCACTCCGACCCATGCCTGTCCACCCTCTTGCTGAACGCCTCCAGTGAACGTGAGGCACTGCCACTCCCAAGCAGTGCACTAGCCCCGCGTGGCTCCCGTGTACCTGGCTACTACAACAAGAGGACTCTGTCTCAAGAATCCTGCTTTTCTAATCCCCTGCCCTGCCCGGGCTCCGAGCAACCGGAAGTTTCTCAAACACTTGTTTGCAAGTGCAGATGTTTTTAGCACCCTTTCCCCCTGCCAGCCCCGCAGCGGTGATGGAGCAGGAGCCGGATTTCACTCTTCTGTGCATCAAAGACAGAAGTGTGAACTGAGCCCCATTTGAAGTGTTTTTACTTTACATTTCCACGGCTCAGGCCAGGGTTACTGCTGCTGACGCACGCGCTCAGCTTGGCCTGGAAATTCCCGGCTGTGCTTGCATTCCTGGTAGCAAGAAAACAAGAGTGTGCTTGCAAGTGAGTAAAGTCACTGAAGACCTCTGTTCACGGAGCCACGCAATCTCATCCTAGACTTTTGCCCCTTGGACCAGGGCTGTGTTCGGGGCTCTGGCCCTTCCCCTTCCCTCCACCCCACACTTCTTGCAGGCAGTGACGCTCCTTTCACATTAACTCACAGCTTTCTGACAGCTCCTCTAGAGGACATGGCACAGTGTCACCATTTTCCTTCAGGAAAGACAATAAGGACCTCTCCTTCTAGTCTTCGTGGGTAACTTTTGCTCTGCTCCTCACCCTCCAGTCCTTATTTCCAGCGTGCCAGACCCTGGAGGGTGGGGAAGGCAGGTGAAGCCAGTAAATTGCATTATCCAGGGCTGCGGTCCCCTGTGAGTTTGGGGAGGAGGACCTGCATGATCCACCCCGTGCATCTCTACCCCATGCATTCCCACAATGCCTCATGAAGCTAGCAGCCGGATGGTGAGGGCTCACACCTCGGCGAGGGGAGTCGTGGCTTCCAGCCCCTGCTCCGGGGAGCGCTGCTGTATTTCACAGGGAACAGGCACTGGACAGCAGGCACAAGCAGTGCTCAGAGCAGGGCTGGGGTGCAGGCCTCTCCCCGGCGCTCAGCGAGTGCCCGTGCCATGAGAAACAGTCATGCTCGCTTCTGTATTCACTCGCTCTGGTCCCATGAATCTTGAACGCCTTCTGAGCAGTTTCAGCCTGAGGGGGGGAGTGCCCCAGCCCTGGTGTCGCTGATACCCTGGCCGTTAAGGCACTTGCTTGGAAACTTGAAGATATTCAGAGGAAGGGCCTGACCCTGGGAGTCCCACATCCTGGGTGAATGCTCTAACAACCGAGCGGCTGGGTAAAAGACGGTTGCTGCTGCCACTGCTGTGTGCGAGGCCTGATGCAGGATGTGGCCTGGGAGACCCTGGAGGCAAGCAACACGGAGGAATGCCTGGCTGTGGTGGATCCTGGCAGGGCTTCGGCACAGGGATATCACTGAGCTGCTGAGCAGTCAGGACCCTTGCAATTCTGGGTGTGCTCAGGAGCAAAACCTTGGGAGCCTTCCTAATGAAAATATTGATGGTTTGTGGCTTTCAGACCCCAAGGTTGGCCATTAGCAGGCCAGGGGCTTCAAAGATCTGAATTTTGGACTTAGGCATCTATGCAGCAGTGAGGCAGGACTTTGATGCCTTTGCCTTATTGAGCATCTAGCCCTTAGCATCGTGCCTAGGTCCTCAGAGATTGTCTACAGCCGAACGGGGAGATGCCAGGGTTCAGCTCCCTGGTCCCAAACCAAGGCTGGAAGCCCTTGGGGGCAGAGTCCCTCCTTTTGCTCCAGGTTTGTACAGTGCCCAGCACAAGGACATCTTGGACCACGACAGGAGCTCATAGGCAGGATGATTACACTAATTATAACAGCCAAAGCCTTTCTCCTCTATCACAGGGATCATAATTGTCCCTTAAATTAAACCTTGCTGCAGGGGCTCTGCATCTGTGGAAAGAGGCTTCTCACAAGGTTCCTTGCGTTTTCTAATCCCCGTCTTCTTTAAATATGGGCAGACGTTACACCATATGCAAACAGCAGCCCCGTGGATTTGTATTGTCTGGGCCCAGTAAACAGGTTCCAGACAACAATAATTGTTTTAAGTCACATTCCTCCATCTCAGAGGAACCATTTTTGCTCTGCAGCCTTTTGCTGATGCAGGAGAAAAAGAAAACAACAGCCTGGAGGATAGAAACAAAGATCCCAAGCTCCTCTTTCCAGCCCAGCAAAAGCTTTGAGCGCGAACAGCTGCTGAGCAGAAGTCTCTCCGAACAAGGGTGGTTTAAATTAGTACGATTGTGGCTAATTAAAAGACTATAAAGACATAATTAAAAGAACGGAGACCAAGCTATATTGAATTAGTCTGCCAGCCGTCTTCCAAGCCATCACAGTAAAGTGCAGATTGTTGCCTTCACCTAGCGTATCCAAACCACCTCTGCTCCTTGAATACGCAAGTAGACGGGAGATTTCCTAACCGTGTGGGATTTAGATGGAAGGGGTTGAGGGGGACCTCTTCCTATCTCCTTTGGGCTATAGAAAGCGCAGAGAAAATGTCTCCTGGAAGTTTCCCCCGGCAATCTTGTGGGGAGCGAGTCTCCCAAGGAAGGTTGGGAGCCTTTTAACAGGCGGTTAGGTGCCCTGGATCATGTCCCCCCCCTCGCTCATCACTGCTCCCCTTGTGCTCCCCTGTTTCCCCAAGAAGCCGAGCTGGGGTAAACATGTGGAGACAGCAATTAAAACTTCCTGGTGTTTGCAAATGAGAGTGGGGGCTCTAGCCTACCTGAAGACCCCTTCTAAAGCATGCTGAAGTCCAAAAGAAAGACTCCCCTTGTCATGCGCAGGCTTTCAATCAGCTTCCAGCGAGAGAGCCCAAGGCAGAGAGTCGGGGTGAGGAGATGCCGAGGAGTCTGTAAAAGGAAAAGAAAAGGGAAAAGAAAGAAAGAAAGAGGCCAGGATGGCTCCACTGGCTGAGAGGCGCAAACGCCTGACCTCCCGTAGCATTGCTTTCAAAGGCTGCCCTTCTATTCTGCAGTCCCGCTGTGAAGTAATGACAGACCCGGGGTGGAAATGAACCACAATTCAATAGCCTGGTGAACAGACACTTCAGAGATTAATGACATCTATGCTGGGATCTGTAACTAGCCACCATATGCAGAGAAAGGGAGTGTTGGCACCATTTTTTTTTCAGGTGGGGCACAGTCAGGGGCCTGGGGATTTCTTCAGTCCCAGCGCACAAAGAACTGGCGACAACTCAACCATTGTCAGAAAGGCAAAGAGACGCTTCCTGCCGAGATAAGCTCAGCACAGTGCTCGGTGGCTTGGCCAGGGGGAGGTGTCCTTTCCCAGCCCGGCTGGGGGTGCAGCTGCCTACCGACAGGCTACAAGCCCCGTGTCTTTGCTAAAGCTTCCCCGTAACAGCAAGAGCCAACAATGCCGCGCGCAGGGCAGGGGGTGGCTCTGACTTCACGACTGCTGCCCGCCATCTGACGGAGACCTGCTTGAAACACGGCTTCATCGACTTCCCGGGCCATTTGGGGATGGAAAAGGACTGCCCTTTTCAGAATGAAAACAGCAAGTTTTCAGGAAAACCAAAACCAAAACCGTGTTTCAGATTGAAGAGCTGAGTTTTGATTTTGAGCTGTGAAAAATATGTGAACTGCCTAAAAATCCGTATCAAGGAAATACGGAAGAAAAGCATTGCTCTGAATGGAAAAAGCAAAACGTTACATTTGGAGAATGTTAAAACCGGCCGTTTGGAGCGTTGCCGACATTTTCATTTCAAATACAAATAAAAATAAGATCAATACCTTATTAGCAGATGCTTCGATGCAGCTGAGTATGCATGTATGGCCGAAAGAAAAAGTTTCAGTGCAAAATGTTTCACTTCAGGAAGGCAGGGAGAGCCGCTCACACCCTTCCCTGCCTTCAAACCTATGCCTAGCATGCCAACGGATATAGGACTTCCTCCAGGCCTGCCTAGGCCAGCCCCATGCCCCATCCTGAGGCTTGGTACTGTAGCAAAGGGAGGGAACATCTGCACCCCTTTATGCCTGCCATAAACCAAGCCAGCACCTGGTCCCAGTGGCCCCTCACCAGGACACCAGCATGTCAGCGTGTACTTCTCTCCCCCCCCTCCAATAATTATGCTCCTGACTGGCAACTTGTCCAGAAACTTCCTCCCATCCAAGTACATGTGCTGCAAAGTGTAGACCTGGGTAACAGATGCTTAAACACCATCTGGTATACATTTCTCCTCCCAAGGCTTTCCCTGCAAAATCAGGCCGTCTCATTCTGAGTTGCGATTACCTTGCAACTGTTCCCGAGGGCATCAAGAGCTATCAAGGGGTCCCTTACACTTCCCTCCTTCCCTAACATCATTTATTTTTATTTGTTAGGTGAACTGATTTTTTTTTCAAAGGAAGGCGGATATCTCCTCCTACACAAAGCTATAAAAGTGAATGATCAGTGATTCAGTCGCAGTTGCTGCCATAAACAGTTTTAGCTATATTTCATGCCAGGTCTAACTCTGGCAGGGAAAGTGGATGATGAGCAGCTTATGCTCTCCTGTCAATGGGATAAGAGAGGATGCTTGGAATGACTTCAAGGAGCACTGTCAAGTGCTCTAGGGATTTTTAAACAAACAGGAAGCAAAGGAGGTGAAGCTCAATGTAGTGAAAGCTTGACTCCTGGGAGGCCCGGTAAGAGAGGTGACTTCATCGGTTGGGTGTACCACAATGTCTGTGACAGCGGTTCATACTTTTGTCACAGGACTAGAATCTACTGACTTGGATGACTACTAGTTATTCTGCAATACACCGTAAAAATGATTTGGTACAACAATGATTTGTATGACTGCAGCACTAACAGATTCCCAAACATAGTCAAGCAGTCTCCAGGAACTGTCCCGCAGGACAGGACAAAGATTAAGTGACTTGCCCAAGGGCGCATTGCAAATGACAAGGTCAGGCAGAAGCCCTTCTGCATTGCAGCTAGCACAAGCCCGTCCTTCCTCTCTGATTCAGCTCCAAACAGCCCACTGAGCCACAGCTCACTTATTCAGTCACAAACTGAGCAAGCAGGCAGCGGGGCAGTGTTTTGGGAAGTTAGATGCCAGCCTGGTCTCAGCTGGTCACTGCAAGAAAGGAAGCAGATCGACAGATACATTCCTGGACACACAGAAACTGCAGAGGTGCACAGGACCTGCTGAACAATGCAAGACTATGCTCTGCGGGATGACAACACCGGCCGCGCCAGATCAGTGCCGAGGAGCTCTGAATGGTGCAGCCACTTTCAAGGCATGTCTAAACCGGCCTTCCTGACAGAGCTGCTGGGAGGCACGGTCATTGGCAATGCATAGGGAGTGCATGCGGGTGCACGTGCACCCCGAGATCGGCCATGCACCCCCTGGAAGCACCAGCTGCAAAACTGGAAGTGCCGGTGATCGGCAGCTGGGGAACCACCCCCACCCCCCGGCAATCTGGTCCCCCCTAGACTCGGGAGGCAGCAGTTGCCTATGGGCACGGTTCTGCCTACCCACACATGCTAAACCCAAAACGATGCAGAAAAGCCACCCCGAGGGCCAGGGCTAGGCACAGGCATGGCCAAACCCGGAGGCCACCCAGGGCCCGGACAGAAAGGGGGCCTGAAAATGGTAATTTTTATTATTATTATCATTATCTCTGGTGAAGAGGTCCTGATACTAAAAGTTCACCTGGGGCTGCCAGGAGTCTAGGTGTGGTGCTGCTGAAGGCAGCTGCCCACTGCCAGTCTCAAACATGCTGGAGACAGATCTCAAGAGCGCTGCTAGAGGGCACTGGCAGGGCATCTTCACTGCCTCATCTTGGGATCTGGTACCTGCATAGTCAGAGGAGGCAGGTCACGCTTCTCAGAGGCATCCTTAGACATACCGCAGAAGCAGCGGAGACACGCTAAGACGGCCAGCGACAGAAGTCTGCTGGGCACACCGAGCAGGAGCATTCCTGAATCCTGGTGACAGGTGGTGTCGCGGTGGCATAGCTGGATTACTACGGTCAACTTGTAGACTCGACTCAGAGCTGGCAGGAGTTAACCGCTCCATGTAAATCATGGAGCTGTGCCAGGGTACCCCAGCTAAAGTGCTACGGGCAGTGCCCTGCTGAACTCTTCCAGCACCAGTGAGTCACATCTCTGTGCCGTAGCTTGGGACGGTCACACGGGAGTGAATAAGACACAGCAGCCCCAACCAAGGTGCACAAACAGAAACTGAGCCAGGCCCTAATCTGGGCTGAGGTCTCAAAAAGGAAACTTGTGTAACTTCAGAAATAAAAATAACCCACGTTTTCCATGCTGCATACTTCCTGATTTCAGCTGAAAGCAGAAGCTCCAAAATGCTGCGAGAAAGACGGCTCATGTGGTATTCCTGACCCAGCTGGAGCCAGGAAAGACCATAAATCTCACTCGACAGCCTAATCTCGTTATACTTCCCTATTCCATTTCCAGGCCAAAGAGGTCTGGCGAAGCTTCAGAGAAGTATCTGAACTCTCAGATGCTCCTCCAAACCAAGCCTCTAAATCTTTAGAGGGTCGCTCATCAGCAGTAGTGGCTTTCTCTTGCTGCCTGTTAGTTTACTGATTACGCAGTGACATGTCCACAAATTCTTTAGCACCAACCTCCCACAAAGGCATCAGAAGTGACCCACTCAAACTGTGGACTGCGAGGTGCTGATCTTAAGAAAAAGGACAAAGAAGTCTCTGTTTCAAAAGCATGAACTGACCACCCCAGTTTTACAGGTCTTGGCACTCGGCAGCTCACCTCAGCATGAACAGGTCTTCTGAAATTCTCCATCACAACCCAGCAGCCAGCAAATGTACCTGCTGAAAGCCAGTTTAGAGGTGAGAACCTATTTGGGAAGTGCCATACAAAGCATATCCGCAGAGGAATCTGAGAAAGGCTGTGCATTTATTTGCAGAAAGAGGAAATAAGAATAGAAAATTTGGAGTAGGGTTTAAGGTCAGAAGCCTGAGAGCCACAGAGAGCTCGCTTCCCAAAGTAGGTGAATGCACATGGATGAGGCTGAGAAAGTCGTGGGAAGAGATGAGAGACAGGAGCTGGGCCATGAGAATAGGCAGGGGCTGGCCCTGTAAAGACCCAGAACTAATGGAGCCAACCCCACTCCTGTCTGTGGATCCCGATTGCAGGGCAACTCTGCCAAACCTAGTAGTTTCACTTCTCAGTGCTTTGGGCAAGCACTGGCTTTGGTTTACTGTCTAGGTCACTTTGCACCAAATCCCTCCCAGGAACAATTTCATTTAGAAGAGATGCAAACACTTCTGGGTTAAAGTGTCACTTTGTTTCTTGTCCAAGCCAAACCAAACCACAAATACCCTGTAACTAGGATGCAGCAGTATTGGCTGAATCAGGTGGACGAGCCTCTAGGGCCAGGTTTGATCACAGAGGCATGTCTACATGTGCATTAACACGCTTTAGTTAATGCACATTAATTCGAGTACCTCCATCGCAAGGTGCTAGGAAAATGCACATAACCCTGTCTTAATGAGCATTACCTCAAGAGCACGGGGCATTTTTACACGTGTTCTGGGATGCGATGCCGAGTGCTTTAATTAGCAAGTTCTGCTAATTAAAAGCACCCGTGCATCACATGTAGCAGCATCCCTGTGCTGAAAAATGGTGGCAGGGCACTTTGAACTAAAGCTCATCAAATGCGTTTTAGTTCGAAGTGCTCCGCCACCATTTTTTCAGCACGGGGACATTGATGCACACGATGTGGACAGCTGCCGGAGCGTGTCAACGTCTGTGCTCCAGCAGACTTGATGAATCTAGTCTGCTCCAATGCACTGGATTTCCAGCATGGCGGAGCAGGCTCCCTGCACATCTGTAGGAGCCCATGGTTTTTAAGCGATGATTAATGCACATTAGCCTACGTTAATATATATTAACTAAAAAAGCATGATTTTTAAGTAACACTGTCATGCACTTTAAAATAGGTTAATGCACATTAAAGCACACGCGTAGGCATACCCATACCTGAGGGAAAGAGGAATCTGATCATTACTTTGAGCTTGCAACAAGACCTGAAACAAGGAGAGTCATATATAGCTCAAAACTTTTTGGGGTACATTGGCAAAGCGGTGGCAGTAGGTCCTGGTTGGGCACTACTGAGCATGCTCCAAATCCAAAAAATTCACCATTGAGGAGATTGCTCTGGGAAGCCTTTCTACAGCTGCTCTTGAGACCTCAGTTTCTGGTACGCTTGAGAGCAGCCAGAAGGGATGACTCCAAAGCAGTGTTCCTCACACATCCCCTTCTCTGGAGCATACAGACCACAGTGGGTGGACAGGGTGGACACTTTGGACCATCCAGTGGACATCCCTTGTATGACCAGCTCTAGCCAGGTGGTGGAGACTGGTTCAGGGTCCCAATTCCATAGTTGGGGACTCTCTAAAGTAGGCTTGTTCTGAATTCTACACCGAAGGCCCCACAAACCTCACAGAGGTTCAAAAGCTGGATCTGTATCCCAAATCTGCAGTTCAGACTCTCTTTAGCTTTGCTTAGAGAGATTGCGCTCCTTGAGGGGTGAGGAATATTGAGTTTAAAACCTGGAGAGTCTGAGAGTGGCACCACCTCTAGGAAATACCCACTCATTTCATATGTCCCCTCCTGCTCCCATCATCTTGCCCTCCAGAGGGTTCCTACATGCATTGGGGGGTTACAAATTCCTACAGACTCTCCCGCTAGGATGGAGTTAAGGTTTGCTACAAAACATTTTAGGTACCAGTGGCAAGGTTTCCAACAATTACTGTGGGAATAAAGTTGATCCTTTTCTTAATTCCCTGGAGAATTTAGGGACCTAACTCCTTACTATAGATTTCAAGGGAGACATCTAACCAGGAGCTGAGTGCCTAAATACCTTTGTGAATTGGACTTAAGCTGTTACCTCTACCCTCCTGGCCTGATACAGTGTCTATGAGTTTACTTGGCATTTCAGCCTTATTCCTAACTGTGACCTCAGCGGGACCAGAGGAATATAAATATGATGCTGGTTTTATACCAAGTGTGACTCTATTGGCTTCAGTGGAGTTTCCCCAATTCACCCCCATCTAAGCAGGAACACAATTCAGGCCCTCAGACTCAACTAGCGGCTACAAAAAGGAGTTTATTAAGGTGCTCGGAACTGATTAATGGGTTTCAAACAGGAAAGAATTAAAAGTGCCATGTTTAATCATTTCACTTATAGGAAATATCTCATCAATTTGTAATGCAAATCCACTTAAATCAACCCTTGAACCAGAGTTCAGTGGAGCAATCTCCAAAACAAAAGCGAAGAAATTCCCACTTGCAGCTCGAGCAGCTGCCACTGGCTTCCGAGATAAATTAACACTCCATAATACAAGAAGCATTATGGGGATATAATGTCAACTTGCCATCAGGGACAGAAACCTATTTTAATAGGAAATTGAAAGAAAACACCAGCTAGTTTGATTAGTCTAAAAGCCAAGGTCACAACATGGCATGCTTTAGCCTTTTACCTCTTTTGGAGGAGTCCAAGGGACGCGAGCCTGGGTTTTCACACCATGGTTTCACTTAAGATGATAAGTGCCATGAGCCATTGTTAGTTGCTCAGATCCTTGGTGTAACATAGCTACAGATTTCATTTAATTAGCCACTGCTGGGGGCCACTGAGTACAGCCCATTTCTGGCTGAGGGCCTTAATACAGATGTGCCTGACTCAGTCTGAGGAGTGGGCTGGGGTCCACGTTGAACTGTGGTCACTGAACTGGAGCATAAAATGAATAAATGCCTCCCAAGTCAAGGCAGAGACCCCACTGATGGCATTTGAAAGGGGGGTCACAAAGGGCAAAGAAGGGAGCTCAGTCTTTGTGTAGTAATGAAGAGACAGATTTTAAAGGGGGTTTAAGGCATTACTGAGCAGCACCACTCCTAAACCCTTGTATGATTTTCAGCCTGGCGTTAGCAGGTCCCGGCTGCTCAGGCTGCTTCTCGGAGCGGATGGTGATGATTCCTTGCCTGAATTTCAGAATCCATCCAGCTGAATGAAAAGATGCCTAACTCAGAGCAAGACAGAGGTGAAATGCTGAGGAGTGGGGTGAAGCCTTCGTGGGGCAGATGCACCTTGAATTGCTGACTTGATGGCCTAGAGATCAGCACCTCTCTCTGCTTGGGATCCTCAGACATGAATCCTCTCCCTGCATCAGGCATCAGATGTTACCCCAGCACTGGAAGGCGAGTGGTTATCCTGATGTCACGTGGCATCGCAAAGGCTGATGCAGAATTTGGAGGTAGGCCTCCTGGTCCCTGGCACAGTGCTCTAACCCCTAGATCGCGCTGCCAGCATTGAGCAAAACAGATTCAAAGAGGCTTAAACCATGTATCCAAATGAGGGGCCTGAGCTTCCTGCAAAGACAGCTAACAAGAGCTGCTGGGTGCTTCGTGCCTCTGAAAACCAGGCGACTTCCTCAGGTGCCTCGGCATGAACGTAGATACCTAACTTCAGGCGCTGACATCTGGAGAGGAAAAAAATAGTCCCAGGTGCCTTGTGTGAAGCTGTTCTCCAGAAGTCTGCGACAGACCCAGAACTAGAACGGTTGGCCCGACTCCTGCACCTTAACCACAAGACAGACTGGCCTCCCTCCCACGGGGCTGTCACTTCCCTTTTTCCGCCCCGGAGGAGAAGGGAGATGGTGCGAGTCACCCAGAAGCACCCACGGGGGTGTGAATTTGTGGTACTGGGAGCAAATATGTGGGCATGGAGCCCGTCCTGCATGCACTGACTGGTGGAAGGGGGAAGTGAGCTGGGCCCAGTCAATGGGTGCTGTAGCTAATTCTCACCAGGGAGAAGAGGCAGGGTAGGGTTACTGTTACTGGCAGCGCCGCATGCTAGCTGCACGGCACTGCATACACTTGCCACGCCAAGTCTTCACTGAGGACTAGGAGGAGCCCTGGGCTCTATTCTGAGCTCTGTCATTGGACCCTGGGCTAGCTGCTGTCCGTGCCTCAGTTTCCCCTTGTTGAAGGTAGGAATAGAAGTGTCATGCTCCCTAAGCAAGAGTGACAGATGAAAAAAGCCAGATATTACTGCTGTTGTCCTCAGCGTGAATAAGCTGGGAAGCCAAAGCTGCCTCCTCCTACTTCTAAACAAGCATCCCGTTTAAAACCAGGAGAGAAAGATACAACTGAGCCCTCTAAAATCAACATGTGTTTTAGTTTCTGAAGAGGCAAGGGGAAAAATTGCTATGCATTTCTTTGATACCTGACATTGGCAGGCTAAAAAACATTGTGAGGATTAAATACATCTCAGGAACAATATAGGAAAATATCCATGATGTTGCAAGGGGAGAGAGAGAGAGAGAGAGAGAGAGAGAGAAAACCCTGCTGATTTCTACCAGCTTGAGGAAAAAATATAATGTGAAGAGAAACCTCAGTGGGTTAAATCAATCACAGCCGACTGCAGGATGACGCGTTAGCCATTTTAATAGATAATGGTCAGGTCATGCCATGATGCTGGGTTTTCATGATGCTATCAAGTAATCCATAATTTAATGTTTAAAATGCAACCTTAGCAATACAATTAATACCATTTTATTAGCCTACAGAGGCTTCAAGTAACTACTTAGAGCTATATAACACTATCCGGTATCACAGCCCCATATAAATTCATCCAGTAAGATAAACTTTTAGGTCTGCAAAATCTCAGGCACTAGAAATCTGCAGAGCCAGCAAGAAGCAAATGGCTTTCACAATTGATAGACTATCACTTTGTAGGCTCACACCTATGGCTCCTCAACTGAGAAATGTGATGTTGCCAAGACCTTGAAGGAGAGGCGAGTAAAGGACATACCTAGAGAGTTGCACTAAATCATCTCTCTCTCTCTCTCTCTCTCTCTCTCTCTCTCACACCCATACACACACACACACACACACACACACACACACACACACACATCAGTGATCACATATATCACATGCTCTCCTGCCTCAGCCCTCCCTCAGGGAACTGAGACTGACACTCTTACACTTAGACTAAGTATAGACATTCAAAAAGCTGGAGCTTGAATTGATTCAATCTTTGCAGGTTAGTCCAACCTGCGTAGATTGAACTGATTTGCAAATGAATAGACATTCACTTTTGATTCTGGAAATGCAGCCACATACCTCCAGTAGCAGAGGCTAGACATTGGAGGACACTAGAGCAAGTCCTCAGCTGCAGGGAAGCTGTGCTGAGGGGGTGGTCTGGCCAGGCCCTGGCAGACTGAGCATAATTGGGGAGGGGTTTAAACCCCCATCCTGGCCTGCTGGGACCCCAACTGAGTGTGCCTGGAGGGGAAAGGGGGAAGCAGCCCTTGCCAGGCATTTCCCACCCTGGCCATCGCCACTCAAGCAGCAGGGGGCATGGCCGGCCCCAGCAGCAGAATGAAGCGAGCAGAGACAGGGTGTTTAATTTCCCCCTCCATCCCACTGGCAGGACCCGAGCCGGGGTCTGCCTCCCCGGGGTAGAGCAGCCCATCTCAGGGTCCCCCCACCTGCCGCTGGGGGGGCTGGGGTCCATGCTGGTGGGACAGGGGAGGAAGAGGGGATAAACCTCTTCCCTGCCCCCTTCGCCTTAGGGGGGCTGGGGGCTGGCCATGATCCCACCCCTGCTCTGCTTAGAGAGCAGAGGGGTGGGACCAGCCCTGCTCTGCTGGAACCAACAGCTCAGCCCAGCCCAGGGCTGCAGAGCATGCTGGGATGTTGGGGGACTCTGATTCAACTTAAACCAGGAAGGCATCTTGGCCAGAAGTTCCATAAACTGGTTTGAGCTCAGCCAGTTAAGTCTGATACTATATTCAACCAGGTTTATCTCAAACTGGTTTCAGCCATTTTGAAACTGGTTTATGTGCACTAAACTCCTGTTCTGTTACAGGTTTAAACCAGTTTCTGATCACTTAAACCAGTTTATGTGCAACTTCTGTCCCTAGCCAGAAGTACGCAGGTGCTCTTGCTCCATTTGCCTGGTCCTTCCAAGTGATTCTCAACCAGGGATTCTCAAGCAGCACCCTGGGGTAGATGAGAAGCATGCCGTGAGGTGCAATATTAGTACTGTTAGGTGTGCGAACACCAACACGTGATTCACAAGATTAAACCCAGCGATTTCAAACAGGAACCCACAGTGTCGAAGACATTCTGACCAGCCGTGGTCTTTCTGAGTTCTTTGCAACATATTCAAGAAATAAGTGAAAGCTAAGAGCTGGCATTTTCCGAGGGGTGCTTTGAGTTTACTAAGGTGGAGAACCACTGCTTTACACTGACAACTTTGTGTGTTTTATCTGTTTATCATGCCTTTCTGATATCTAGATCTAAGCTCCCTCAGACAGGGTCATCCACTTAGCTGCCCGCACAACTCCTCCGACAATAAGCCCTTAAATCCCACACTGGGATTCCTCAGTGCCACCATAAGGCAGGACAGGTTCTACCTGTTCTCTGGGAGCACTGGGTATGACGTATAGATACAGCTTGAGTGGAGCTGGGCATGTAGAGTTGCGCACTGAAACCATGAGATATTGGTAGCTAAACCAGGTCTTGCTGAAGTTGGTCATTGATTTGGGTATCATCTGAACTCGGCTCAAAAGTTGGACAACTCAAGAGCTGGGGAGCTCCCAACTCAAACCGGAGAGGTGGCTCACATGAGTACCCACGAGGGGACCCTGAGGAGCTTTCCGCACTGCATAATCATGTCAGCCGCAGGAACACCTACAGCTTTTATTCAGGGCCTGGTTCCTGTTGTGTTCAGTACCTACATAGTAATAGGTAGGTTCTTCCAGTCTAAGCAAACAGGGAAGATGAAGAGTGGGAGGAAAGTATTAAACCATATTTCACAGGGCTGCAAGTGAGGAGTACAGAGACCAGGTGACTTGCCCTACATCACTGAGTAAATCTGGGGCTCCGCTAAGAATAGAGCCTGGATGCCACGAGTCCCAGACTAGTGTCCTGCTCATAAAACCAACCTTTTCCATCTTAAATTGTCCATCTCCACTCTCAATGACTGAAATGAATCCAGGATTCCTGGGCCCACAAAAACCCTGCTTCTCAGCAGCACAAAGAAGCTAACAGAGAAGGGAGAGAGAGACAGTCCCAATACTGCCTATTCTCACAAACCTCTCCATAGTTAAGTTTTTCCTTAAAACCTAACCTGCAGGATCCAGCTGACTCTCAGCTTTCATGTTAAAGGGACTTTTCTAGCTCTCCTGGGTCCAGCTAAAAGCTTGAAAATGGCAACTCTACAGGCTTAAAAACCAGATGGCACATTTTAAAAAATAGATAATAATTGGTAAGAGCTCATGCTTATTCAAGCCAATCTTGTGATTTTGGGAATCTGACTCACGAGTTTTGAGTTCTTGGGGTTGGTGCCAGTGCAGGGAAGGGGGCAGATTCCCCCCTCTCCTGACTTTAACACACCGTGCTGGGCAACGTCACTGGGTGCAGACACTGGAAACGCGGGCGCCGACGGGTGACCTGTGCAACTCCAGAAACGAGGCGGCCAGTTCAAAACTCAACAGATCTCGCAACCCCGGGCTTCTTGGCTTTTGGCAGTTCGGTACAGACCTTCCTCATTATTTTAACCTCCATTCTCTCTGCATGGGCTAATTGTTACTTCTGAGCTGATGCAAATGCCCGCAACTGAAGCAGCACTGCTTCCCACATAGGTTTAGCACCGAGCAGCTTCTCTCGCATAATGACAGAGGGGAAAATTAGGAACGCCGGCTCCCAGGTTAGCTCCCCAAGAAGCAGCGGGACCCCAAAGATGTGAGAAACCGGAGCAATTCAAGAGAAGCGGCAGGGGAGGAAGATAATTAGAAAGGGAGAGGCGAGGAGTGAAAGACTCAGTGTGGCGCACACTTTGCGGGGCGGTGGGAGGGAGGGGGAAAAAAGCCACAAGACTAAATCTGGTGTGTGAGCAAGGAGAGGAACCAAACACCTGCACTGGGGAAACAAATGGCTGGGCCGGCCGCTGGTCCAGAAGGGCAGCCTGCTGTGCACGAAGGGACAAAGGCTAGGGAGGCGGGGACGGGAAAGGCCTTCTTTGTTTATAGGATCAGTTACTGCGAGAAATACCCTGCAGAGCCTTCATTTATCCACTCATTCCCCTCATCCTTCCCTCCTCTCCCAGGGGAACCCGCACTGGAGTGACCGCCTTGCAGCCCCTCCAGTCTAAACAGATGTTTTCCCTCCCCCACCCCTCCGCTCCCGGCAGGGCAAAGCTCCGGGGTAAACCTTGCCACGATGCAAAACCGAGGTCTCATCCTGCCCGGTGCTGACTCTCCTCAGCAGCCAGGCCCTGGCTCCGCGTGCAGCACGGAGAGCCACTGTTGTTCCCCGTGGCTGGCACCGCACACGCTGGCTTTCGTGAGCTGCAGGCTATTTTTAGTGCTTTGTGCTAAGAAACTCTGCCAGCTAGAAAGCAAATACTCTGCTTGATGAAGCACACGCCACACTGGAAGCCACCTCTGAGCAGGAATCCCTGTCACCATCACAGGGGAAATTTTTCCAGGGAGCTTATCTCCAAAGGACATACTAATGCTCCTTTGCCCACTTCCAGCTGGCAGCGCCCACGCGTTTCATGGCTGAGTGGCATGACTCCCGAGATGCTGGTGATGTAACTGCAGCCTCTTTGCTTAGATTTTACCCAAACTGAACTGGTCTTGGCCTTAACTGTAGCAGAGCTGCCACCCTACCATGTTGCCTTCGTGTTATGCTGGCCCAGCTATGCTGGGTGCAGTCTGAGCTGATAGCAGGGAGTAGGGGGGCAGCATGGGCTAGAGCCATGAGCTGCATTTAGCATGTATCTGCTGAGAGCGTATCGTCCAACACAGGCCACAGTCAGGTGTAAAGTGGCACACAGTGAAGTACCACCTGGTATTGTTATGGCTGCTTCAGCATGGCCCAGGGGCCCATCAGGCTAGGTACGATACAATTACAAAATAAGAGGTCACCCCTGCTCTCGAGAGCTTACACAGAGAGGGAGGGGAAGGAGGAGGGGAAGAAGGATCATTACAGGAATCTGAGATATGTTGTTATTATTATTATTCATTATTTGCACTGGCTAGAAGCCCTGCTCATGGACCAGGAGTCCCCTGATATCAGGCACTATACAAATACAGGCCAGAAAGACTCTCTGGCAGGCACTGGGAGAGTCAGTAGCTTGCCTAGCATCATGCTTCCAGGGCTGCCAGGCATCCAGAATCATCCCACAGGACAGGGTGCTGTGTGGTGCTCTTGATAACTGCATTCGGACAGCTGTCTGCTCATCCTTACTGCTCAGGTGTCTGTAACGTAAGCCTCTGCCCTGCACAATGGTGCTTGGAGCTGGTTCTTGTGAGAGCTGCTTAAAGGTTCAGTTCCCCACACCTTCCTCCCAAACGATAATTAACACTGACTGGCTGCATATACATGTGCAATTAATGCAACTGAATAAATTCCAGCACAATTTGAGCCAGAGTAAACTAATCCTGACATCACTGTCTACACGTGTGTTTAGGCACAGTAACTTACTCTGTCATCGGATAGTACCTGTGTCTGATGGGACTATCCAATGCCACTGTAAATTAGTCTACACCAGCCTAATTGCAACATACTTGTAGACACTGATGCTTTACTGTGCACTAATTTAGTCTACTGCACAGTAAAGTGCATGTGTAGATGCGCCCATAGAACACCGAATTGTAATTCCATTCTAAACAACCTACTAACACTGCTCATAGTCCTCAAACTGTTCTGTAATGTTGCATGGACCTGGGGGTCTCTCCCAAAACACTGGCACCATTAATTTTCACAAAGAAAATAATCCCTTCATTCTGGATCGAGTTCCTTGAGCTCAGTCGTCCCCACTGCTATGGCTGTTGTCTGCCTGAGACCCTCCCAGGCAAGAAGGTCCTTCTGTTTTGGGATTCCCTGAAGATGTCTCCTTCATAATTCACATCTGGGGTGACAACACCACAGCCACAGGGCTGCCTATTGTAAAATCACTGCTCTTTGTGATGACTGTTTCCCATCAGAGAGACATGCAGTCAGAGATATGTGCAGTATTGTGTTCATGACATTGGGAGCAGCACCTACAACCCCAAATTACTCCAGTGTTTTGCTTTGTCTCATCATGGGGCATCCACATTTGTCAGTCCCTTGGGACTCTGGCATCAGTTTCTAATAGTGCTGGCATCCTGGTTCTAGCCTTTTTTGTGTTCTGCTTAAAAACCTGCCTTTTCAGTGTTTCAGAGGACAGTAATCCTTCAAATTATTGTATGGGCCCACCACCAACGACATGACTCCACAGACTAGATCTGGCCTGTGGGTTGGAGGTTGCATCCCACTACCTTAGTTCATTTCACTTCCTGTTCCTTGTGGTGTTCAGTAATCAGTCAGAGCCAAGAAGTTTGCATGAGCTCCCCCTCATAACTGAACAGCACTATGCAACATGAGCCTCTGCACAACCCAGCCAACAGTCCCCACTGAATGTGCAAGAGTCTCTTAAAGATACAGCTCCCTAGATTGTACATTCCTGCCCCTCTCGTCCTTACATGCCCTTTATAACAGGAGCTGTGATGGCATGGTTTATAGGGTTAACTATATCAGCCCTATGCCTCTACTCTCAGGGGACTCTCCCTAGACCATTGAAGCTCTTCTACAGCCCTTATATGACATCAGAACAGTGCACAGAAATCACAAGGAGCTGGACCTGGACCCAGCCTATTAGTTTGTCTACGCTGGGCCAGCCCTTTGCTTTATGTATACAGGGATCTTGCCCCATAAGTGGATCTGATTCTCTCTGTTCATTTTAAAGAGCAGGATAACTTTTTTTCCCAATCAAGTACCTGGAGACCTAGAGGATCAACCCTGCTCTACGCAACATATCAGACACCAGCAAGTCCTATACTCCTTTCTTCCACTTGGTCACCAGGGCTAAGTAAAGACATTAAAACACCTTCAAGAGTAAATTGGATGCTTATCTTGCTGGGATCCTATGACCCCAGCTGACTTCCTGCCCTTTGGGCAGGGGGCTGGACTCGATGATCTCCCGAGGTCCCTTCCAGCCCTGATGTCTATGAAAGCTATGAAATCTATGAAAAAATCCTGAGCCTGAATTACTTCAATCTTTGCAGGTTAGTCTATGAAGACTGAACCAAGAAGAAAGTGAAAAGACATCCACTTTTGATTCTGGAAATGCAGGCACACGCCTGCAGTGGCCCAGGCTAGAAGCCGAGGGGCGCTAGAGCAGCCCTCCCTTCCCTTCAGCAGTGGCCAGGAAGCTGGAAGGAAGCTGTGCTGAGGGGGGGCATGGCCAGGGCTCAGCAGGCCTGAGTATGATTCAGGCCCAGGCTTTTTAAAGGTTTATCCCTAGCCCTGTTCTGTTACAGGTTTAAACCCGTTTTTTATCACTTAAACTGGTTTCTGTGTAACTTCTGTCCCCAGCCCAGGGGGAGGCTCCCTGTTCAAGGCATGACCTCTGCTTGCTAAGATGTAGACGGGATGATCTAACAGAAGAGCACTTGCTGGCTGTGCCTGGCACTTACCTCTCCAACACACGGCATGTAGCGATACGACAGCTGACGGCTCCCCAGCACTGCCCAGCCATCGAGTAGTTAACAGGTGTCACACCCCCAGGTCTGCTCGTAGAGGCAACACCAGTGGCAGAGGAGCCAAAACCAGGCTTCTTGTAACAAATCGGAGTCAGTGCAAGAGCTACGCAGGGCTGGTCTGAGGGTCGCTGTAAGCAGGAGGTGTTGTCGCCATTTCTACACTACCGACCGATCACACCAAAACTGACTTTGCTGCAGTCGTGCGAGTCAGGACTAAGGAAGGCTCAAAAAAGCCATGGCCAGGCAATGGTAAGAGTACCCAGCACTGCATGCTAGACCTTCACCCTACGTATTGCATCTTGCTGCAAAATGGCTTGCCTGTTACTTTCTCATCATTTCCCCTTCTCTCCTTTGCCAAACTGATGCCTCCTCCCAACCACTGCCATAAATAATATAGCACGCTTGGTCTGTGTGTTTGCCACATTGTCGGCATCTCCCCAGAAGATCACAGCCAGGCAGATTTCTGCTCTGGGAGCCCATCTCCACGGCACCCCATAGAGATGCTGGAACTGCTGGGGTCTGTCTTCAAGGGTGGGAGGGAGGTTTCTAGAAATCCCAAGGCAGGAGCTCCCACCATGTTGCAGGGGCACAACTGAAGCCAAAAGATGCATCCTTTGCCTGGGACTCCTTTGGTCTCCATCCGCCACAATGAGGGCAGCAGGGAGGGGCAGTAGAAGGTGTTTTAGTCAGTCCTTAGGATGGGGACAGCAGCTGTAAAACTGTCCCACTACCTCTCCTTCCCATCCAAGGATCATCCCTAACACCCAGCCAAATTGCAAATGCTCAGTGCATGGCAGAGGGTCTGACCGTCCTGTGATTAAGCTGAGCTGAACCCCAGCCAGGACGTCTGACAGCCAGCACAGGGGTAGACCTCGTTTCACAGGCTCTGACTTTTCAGCCCAGGTTTTAAATCCTTTCCCAGTGCCATGTCCTTCTGCCCTTTGCCCCAACATCCCCACTTCACAGGAAAGTGGTGTCCAGCGGCTGAAGGACAGGGCCTCCAATTCTTAGTGTCTGATCACTTTTAACACATGGTTTAACTTTAATGGAAACACACTAAGTAGCATTAGGAAGCAGAACGGAGAAACGGCTTTACCAGATCACATCATTAACTGCTTCGCTGCTGGCTCCCCCATTTGACAGCTGCACTAGGCTTGAGTCTGTTAATATGCCCCTGAAATCGCCAGGAGATGCCGTGATGCATCTGGTACAAGAGGAGCACAGGAATGTTACTTTTGCCTGATATACCTGACAGAGGCAAGATTAATCCCTCTGACATAGCATCTACCATGACTACTGTAGTAGGCACTGCCACACGATCCAGAAAAGTAGTAAGCTAGATACAGTGACCACAGAGCTTGTTGGTCGTATAGTGCTGCACCTCAGAAACACTCTTTTGCACCTTGTATAGAGAAGAAATGAAGATTGTCAGCAGATGTCACAACAGGGACAGAGTTCAAGATGCCATAGTGAGACATTTGCTCAATTGGCATGAAAGTGAAAGTGTTACAAGATGCCAGACCAAGACGATGCTTTCTATAGGAGATGCTGATGGGTTGTCATGTACTGTGTTTAGAAATTGGAGTGCTGAGTTTTTGACATCTAAGTTGTTGGTTGCCTGGGGTAGACCTCAGAGGGGAGGGGGCGGTGCACCGCTGCAATTGTACTCCCTTTGATTCCTGCTCTACCCAAAGTTTAAAACCAACTGTGTGGCAATGGCGGCACTACTTCCAGTCAGCCAGCAGTGACAGAGTCAATTGACTTCATGGGTCATCATTACCTGATCCCTTCTAAACTCTTCTTTCCACGTCTCTTCTTTTCAATGGTCTTGATGTTCCCCCAGTCAAGCTACCCTTTGGTCTGCAGTTCTGCTGTCGGACAGCTGCTCCTGGTAATGAAGCTCCTCTTTCCCCAGCCCTGATGATTATGTTTAACTCACTGCACTGAAGTTATATCTGTTTTTGGTTCCGTCTTTTAAACTGAATAATACAGCTCTAGGCCCCTAGTGTATTAGGAAAGCCTCTAGTTTATTTTTAACTGGAGAGAAATCTGTGTTGTGTTATATGTAATGATGCACCTCACCCCTTGCACCCGCCTTTTTCAGCATCCTAGATCCACCCATGGTGTTTGCACTAACTTAAGTGTTACACAACACAGCATTCTGGGTCCCAGAACTGACTGCAGTGCCAGGAAGAAGGTAACTCAGGCCTTGTCTATACTGCAATGGCTACAGTGTGCCCCAGGGAGCACAGGGCTGAGCACACCTTGCCCACCTAAGTTCTCCGACATGTTCCAGCCTGCTCCAGGCTGGTCCCCAACACCCAGTCTCAAGCCCTCAGTCTTCAGCAGACCTGAGAGCAGGGGCTCAGGACAAACCCAGACCAGTCTTGCAGGGGAATTTCCAGCTCTGGAGCATGTTAGCTAATTGCAGTGGGCAAGGTGTGGGTAGAGCATTACCCAAAACTTTCCTCCACTGCAGTATAGATGAGCCTGCAGCTATCTTTAAACTGGGTAGCTAGGGTGCAGGTGAGCTACAGCAGCACTACACTCAGTATAGCCTATTTTACCCTGATTCTTGTGAGGGTGGAGGGCTGTGGCCAACCTGCTTTGGCCTCTAAATTGGCTAGCTTGGGTCCATCTTCACTGTGCTACTATCTCTGCTGTGTAGAGGTATCTGGCATGTCTAAAAATCCACCTACTTAAAAAACAGGTAGACATGGTGCTGTTCCCCACAGACGCCCTCTATTAGCAAACAAGTGTCAGAAGCACCTCTCAACGCCCCTAAAACTCTGTTCCAAACTGGCTGGGTCTCCCATCCTTTGGATTATAATCTGCAGTTCCATCAGTCCACCCAAGACGCACATAATGGTTTAGCCGGTTCGGCCACAGCCCAGGAACAGTCTTAATTTTTCCCCCACGGTGTTCTGGTAGTTCTGCTTCCAGCACCGAGGGGGACATGGAGAAGAACACAAATGCTTTCAAATACAAAGAGAATTTAACTTTTGCTAACCACCCGACAGGATCAGGTAAAGTTTAGTTTGACTCATATTTTGGCAACCTTTACTCCAACTAAGGAGGTCATTGTTCCACGAGCAGGCTTCTTGCAAACAGCTCAGCTAGTTCACAGGGAGATGTAACTACTCCGTGCCAATAAGGTTACTAGAACCTGGGCTTGGTCCTTCAAAACAAGGGTTTCAGTAAGTTTTTGTTTTATCTGAGCTGGGGTTTCCTAGCTAAAATAGTCTGGGATTCATAATGGAGTGGAGACGGGAAAGAAACACATATTGAATGCAGGGAAGGTATTTAACCATAAAGCCAGGCATACCCAGAAGTATGGTGAATTCTCCGGTACTTGGGGTCCTTACACGGATGTACTTCTCCAAATCTCATCTGGTTCAACTACAAGCTGTTAGTATTGCTGGAAGAATACCTTTGTGGGGCTCTCTGGCCAGCTTTAGGCGTGGGGGTTCAGAGGGGAAGAAGACAGACCAGAGGACTATGACTGTCTCTTCTGTCTGTGCAATCCATGAACCTCAGTAAAAGGCCCACATCTCTGATGTGCAGCTGATGCTCAACTTGCCCAGATGGAAGATGCTTTGTAGTTTCATGGCATTCTTCCTTTGTTCTGTGAAAAACTTCTCATTTCATGCTTAGGGCCTGAGTCTGAGGGCAGTGAAAACACCAAGCCATCGGTAGGGAATGAGTGGGATTCCTTTCCAAATGCAACACCCAGGCTTTTGATTGCATGACCCCCTTGCCCCTCTATACTGAAGTTTAGCTGCATGTAGAACTGCTCGATTTCAATGGGAGCTTTGCTTGCAAAAGAATGACAGGATCAGGCCTCAGAAAAATCATAGGCATATCCTATTTGCTCTGAAAAGTGAGACGGTAGGGCTTCAAGGGCTTGAAATCAGGCCTCCTTAATGTCATTAATGACTGGTGCCTCCCAAGACTTAGGGGGGCACCATGGTAGCAAGCATGGACCGCCTGCAGTCACTGGTGTTGGCGGTGGCGAGTAAGGATTACCCGCAGCCACCACCGGTGGTGTTGGTGGCGGTGGTGGTGAGTGGCAAGCGGGGACTACCCGCAGCCACCCCCAGCCACGATGGCAGTGAGGGGGGAGGGCAGATCGTGGCTGATCTCAGGGGGGGCATGTGCCCCCCCATGCCCTCCCTACGCTTCACCTATGCCCAATGTCATGGTACTGGGTTGATGGAGTGGAGAAAACACTGGTTGAAAGCAGAGAGCATACCCTGAGCATGGAACTGCAATGTAGACCTAGAGAGAAGAATGCACAAGAGCAAAACCTTTGGGGAATCGAGGGAAATGAAATTGGGTTTTAGAGTCATTGCCCTGCATAATAATTGGAATGGGGCCAGTCCGCCCACCCAATCTCATTCAAAGTCAAGGAACAGAGATGTGTTCTTCACAGCCCATAGGGTAGCAAGGAGAAAGATGTGTGAAAGAGTCAAGGTCATAGCCACTAGATCACTTCTCAAATGAATAGTGCAGCCACATAATTGCTGGCATTGTCGGGTGTGCACACACAGAGCATTGTCGACACACAGCCCTCGCCTATAGTCCAATGGCGGCTTCTGGGAGCAGGTGCACTAGGCTCACGAAGTACGAAATGATATATGCCGGGGGTCCCAGACTCCAGATGTGCTTGGTATTTCAGAGCACAGCCACAGCTGGACTCTTTTTCAGATACATTATGGATCAGCCTGGGTAATGTCAGTCAGATGAAATGTTGTTCAGGAAACAGGGTGCTTGTACTTGAATGGGAATGGGAAGAGCTATTCTGTATGGGTCATGTTTCAGCAAACTAGCCCATGCTGGGCCAGAGGATGAAACTAAGGATACCTCCTCCTGATCCCATACTGAGCCCTCAGGGTGACCTGTAGTCACATCGCCTTATTATTGTTCAGGATGTCTGGACACTCGCAGCTTCTGGAAGCACCTGCAAGGATGCTTATATATAGGCTGTAGGGCCAATTATGCCTCTTAAATTCCACATATTCTTCCTTTCACCCTGCAGTCCCATTGACTTCAATGGAGGTGTCCATAAGAAAGGCTGCTGACGTGATAATGGCTTGCGAGGTTGGGATCTGGGTTTGTAAAGCACCCTGGAGGTATCCGAGAGTGTAGCTGAATGACCCAGATCCTACAGCTGGGGTAAACGGGCAAAGCTGCACTGAATTCAGTGCACTTAGATGGATGTGCCCCAGATGAATTCCCTCTCCAGGCTCCTGGCCCAGTCCTACCGTAAACAGGATTTTTTCCATAGACTTGAACCCCAGCAGAATTAGGCTTTTCGTTATTACCTAGATTAGCAAAATAAGACCTGGATCTTTTACTCTGACCCATCATTGTTGTTTTATATGGACATGTCTTCATTCCCCTTATGGAAACATTTAAGAGACTTTAATAGAGATCAATCCTTTCCAAAAAGGCTTATGGAAAGAACACCCAGCTTTCTGCATGCACTTTAATGGAAAGTGAAACCCTTCCCAGGGAATTTTTAAGATGACTTTATAGGATTTAAAGACCCTTATACCTGGACAAAAGCTTGGTGCAAACATCCTCTGGTCTGCTTCCCCCGGCCTGAATAAATCCAGTAGCACATTTTCTTAGGGGCTAATAAAATCCCATGCTGACCTCATACATCCTGTAGCTTGCTGTGTATATTGATCTATTCCTCCTTTCTAGCCATCAGATCCAGTATTGCCCTGGCTACTATCACATTGCCTAAACTAGCTTTAAATGCCATAGAGGCATTGCTCCTCATTTCCCATTAAATAGTCTCTCGCTAGCAGCCCAGTCCTGCTAGGTGCTTCCCGGGGCTATGGCAAGGAGCTGAGCACTTGCAGGGTCAGGGGCCTGTAGCAGCCCAACACGAGATGGATTTCTGACCTGATGCACAAATCTTATTTGCATGGACCGTGTTAGGGGGAAACGTTGTATCCTATTAAATTAACAAACTAGCACATTCCATCAGCCGGTTCCCATGCCCTCAAGGCATCCTCTGGAGATTTCCGCGACATGCCAATGAAACATTCAAACTACAAGACAGCCCAGTCACTTCCCATCCATTTTTCATGGTACCATGGAAACAAAGAGTCCCTGGCAATTGCTTGCTCAGGCTTTCAATAAAGCACTTCCCAATGAGCAGGGGCACAGGATCCCTGAAGTCCTCGTGCTTCATTCATTTCCCGGAGCTTCGGCTCTGGTCCCCTTCAGGCCATTACCTTCCACCACTCTGCGCTGCCCCCCGGAACAGCTTTCTGAGCATTTGGAAAGGACCCGGTTTCTTTCAGGCTTTTGATTTACAGGCACTCCTTGGCTTTTGCTTTTTAGAACAAGTCCTGTACACGTGCTGCACTGATGCACAGCCAGAGCCTCAGCCAGGGGGCGGGAGGGGTGTTGCAATAGCCGGGCCAGACAGAGCGGAGAGCGACGGGAGACTCCCTCCTCTAGTGGAAAAGGTGCCCTTTGTCCTGCCTCGGGGAAATCTGCCCCCACCTGTTCACCCACTCCTGGTCTTGAATCTACCCACCAGGCTAGACGTTCCCTTCTGCCACTGCTTGAGCAGCCGTTCACTCACCCTGAGTGAGTGTGTCACTTTTTCCATGCTATTGCTGGAGATACAGGATGCCCCTGTCCCACAAGCACTCACTCCCCACAACGAGCTCTTCTCTCATTCTGCTGCGGAGGATGAGCAGCATCAGCTCTCGTACAGAAGACCCCCCCTCCGCCCCCCCCCCCCGAGCATTATACAGTCACCATCAAATACAACTAGTGTCTCAACTCCTCAGTTTTGCACGCTCTGGGCATGTCCGGATGAGCATGACCCGTCCGCAGCGCCACATACTGCACACACGACACATGCAGACATTTCCCACACCGCTACTTTGCAGCACAGGGGAGGTTTTTTGACCCCAGGAGATCCTGGGGTCAAAAAATGGACACCTAAAAAAAGTGGGGTGGTGCACGTGGCGGCAGCGTGCGCCATCCAGAACCAGAGCATGACGGGCCAATGCCATACTCCAGCTGCTGCCAAGCTCCCTGTTGCAGGAGCACCACAGCTGCAGCTCCCAGAGGCCCCTAGGACCCCAGGTTAGGCTGCCGGGGTGAGCACAGTTGCCGGCCCCAGGCTCTCCTGCCCCTCCAGGGGCAATGAGTCATGCACCAGAGCCTGCATGGCATGCGTATTCCCCACGGACAAGTAGCAGAGGCACAACATGTGCCAGTGCTACTTGTCCCCAGGGAAACACACATCCCCATTCACGGGGACATGCCCTCCTGGGGCTTCGTTTAGCTCCAGCACAAGTCCCAGCCCCAGGAAAGGGCAAATACTCAGGTGCCATGTTTTTAAAAAGACGAGGTTCTTTGAGTAAATGTGACATCTTGTACTAGACCGACTAAATAGCTGGAAAATTGTTCTTTGCATGCTTTCAGGCACAAACACCCTTCTTCCTTTGTTTGTGCCCAAAAGTTTGCAAAGAACAATTTTTCCAACTAGTCAGTCTAATGAAAGATACCGCATTTACCCAAAGAACCATGTCTGCTTATGCCCTTAGACCAACATAGCTCTAAGCAACACCACCCCCTCAACATGTTTTAAAGTTTTTTAGCCCTCTTACTTGCAAGGAAAAGCCATGGCCTGAATGTAGCCTAGGGGCTTAGAAACCAGAAGACAGCTGAAAATCCCAAATTATATGTTTTTAAAATTTCATTAATTTTAAACCAATCCCCCCATTTGGGGGCGGGGCAGGGAAGGGGCAGGAAGAGATAAGAGGGCTTGTAGATTTAAACTGCTGTAAGTAAAATGTGGCTTATAAGGCCCTATAGCAGCAAAGGGGTAGCATGGACAAACAATTTTAGATGTAGGAACACATGCTTTAGTTCAAGGAGAAGCTTTAGCATCTCCATTACTTCATTCAAAATGTCCCTCTCATATTTTGGCAGTGACACATTCTGCACAAAAATGCACACAAGCGCACCACAGCTGGAGTCAGCCTTTTAAAGTCTTTGCTTTTCTTCATAAAAGCTTCCCCAATTTTCAAGGGTGTTTAGATCCAGGTCCCCAGTTTGGAGTCCTGGAAAATGAGGGATTTGGCCTCATCATTTGCATCCACATATGGTTCAAACCGCTATCAAAGCAGAGCTTTAGTGTCCTGGCTGGAGTCCAACGTGGACACACACTCTCACCTGTTACAAGCTGTGGCAAGCCAAGTGTGTGACGCACAGCCCGGTGAAGTCAGGGCGTAAAGTGACTCTCAGTTCCACTCCAGAGCTGGTTCAGTAGCACTGTGCTTGGGTTCAGTGGGGTTAGCCCCCAAAGCAGACAAGAATCACAATTATGGATGTTGACCTAAGCTGCCAGGCCACTCTGATTGCAACAGCCCTGTTCCCAGTCAGCCCATTTAATTTCAGGCCTGCTCTAATGCAGTGGTCCTCAACCTCTAGCCCACGGGCATGACCCAGCCCATGGAGCTACATCATCCAGCCTGCAGGGCTCCCCACGATCAGTGTGGATTGATTTAAATCAAGGCAAGTTTAAAGCACAGAATTAAATCATGATTTAAATCAGCAATAACTGATTTTTATCAACTTTCCCATTGTATTTGTTTTTTTTACAGCTTTATTTTAATTAGTGGGGTAACAATTAGAACATGTTGATTCACAACTAAATATGGCTTTGCAGTAGATTTGGTACGTTTCCCAAGTACACAAACTAATATATATATATGCATACACACACATACATACATGCATACATATATATATATATGCATACATACATTATATCTTATCTCTATCTATATCTATCTGTATATAAAAACATATCGCTTAACGTATCCAGGTTATTAGAAATCCTACATTTTGGTATGCTCTAAAATGGTGAAATAGGTATTTCTTATTCACTAGATCAGTGGTCTCCAAAGTGGGGTGTGCGCACCCCAAGGACTGCGCAAGACGATCCATTGGGGTGCGGGAAGAAAATATTAGTACTTCTATTTATATTTATATAAATATACATACACTGGGGGTGCGTGCTCAAAAATTTTTTACTGATGGGGTGTGCGATCAAAAAAGTTTGGAGACCACTGCACTAGATGATTAGTTTTTTGCTTGAATTTGTATCCAGCTGCATTAAGATGGCTACTTGAATATCATTAAAGGCACAGAAATCAGCACTTTGAATGTATTAAATAAAATGTTAATGGTCTGCATACAGAAACTTTTTTTTTAGTCAAAGCATGGTGCACATTTACAACTAACTAATTTACTAAACACTAGTTTGACTGTGATAGTATTAGATGTATGACGTGTGGTTAGTGAATTAAGCCAATTATTTCAGGTCACCCTGGGGAAAACTTTCTAAAATGCCTAGCTGAAAGTCATTTGAGTTTAAATTTCTAATTGCCGGTTTTTGTTTTACCTAGGCTGTTTACATCTCTGTGTATTCAGAGGGCCCAGGAAAGGCCATTTAACTGAAGTACCCCAGCACCTCAGCTGAGGATTGGTAGTTATTGAGCAGATGGCTTTTTTCCATGAGCTAGAAAGAAGCCTCCATTATGGGTACAGAATCATAAATATTCATAATTTGAGATATGAGCTAATCAAAGCTCAGGTAAAGAGACTAAAACAGGAGTTTGATACCATCCAGGTGGACTCAGTGGATAATCCTAACAGGGTGCATCTACACAAGACACTAACTGTGCAGTAGTCTAATAAGACTGCGCAGTGGCGTGTCACAGCACGGGCAGTGTTAATACTCCACTGCACAGTATTATTAAGCTACTGCACTGTAGCATCACTAAAAAGACATTTGCTGGTGCTATTGTGCCGTAACTCTGGTTACTACACATTTATTTAGTACTTGGTTATACAAGTATTAAATTAAATGCACAGTAACTACAGTGCATTAATGTACTTGTAGATGCACTCATAGAGGAGTACAAATGATGGTGTCTGCTGGAGTCAGAGGCCAGAGTCCAACCCTACAATGACTTTGCTGATTCTTTGCATCCAGTAGTATAGGAGGCTTGATCCTTTTGCAGGGTCAAGCCCTAATACATTAAATATTGTACCATATGTTTAAAGCTTGACCTCAAAGTTAGATGTTTCTCCCTTATTCTTATACAGAAGAAATAGCCTTTAAAATCAGAATTCTTAGTAGAGGCTCACTGACTCAATATATTATTCTGTTTAAATTATTTTAATACATTATACTGAATTTATAACCTTGGCCTATGCTGTATTACATTCAAATTTCTTTTTAAGCCAGTTCATATTTAAAAAGGAAAACTTAATTATAATTTAAATAAAAAACCTGATTTAAATTAAAAACACCATTTTAATTTTTTTTTTAAAAAGACATTGATTTTTATGCATCCTGCCCCCAGTCCAGAAATGTGGTGGTTGGAGGAGTGGTAGCAATTAATACTGCCACTGCTTCCTGCCACCAAATTTCCAAGCCCCATGCAGGTGGATCATGCCCCAGGTAGGCTAGCTCTCTGCACCCCTGCTCTAATGAATGCTCTAATGAATGTATCATCATTATGAAACAGTTGATGCACATACGTAGCATTGCAGAACTGCTTGACTAGCACGTGGCATGGATAGGCTGGGCAATGAATCTCAAACAGGTGCCACTGCACTGAGGTGCCTTGAGATCCTTCCAAGGGTGCCCTGGGGTGCTACGCAATGTTAGCACTGCTAGGTGTGCAGACATGAATCACAAGATAAACCCAGAGGGCACCTTTACACGTAACAGAGCTCTGTGTTGGAGCAGACTCAATTAATCAAGTCTGCAGTGAGTCTACTGGACCGTGTTAATTAGCGCTCTCTAGCAGCCTTTGTGTCACGTGTATTCAGTGCCCCTGCATTTCAAAATGATGGCAGGGGCACTTAAACTAAAGCTCATCAAACAAGTTTTAGTTAAAGCACCCCACCACCATTTTGAAGCGCAGGGCACTGAATATACATGATGCTGTGGGCACTTTAATTAGAGTGGCTCTCAGAGCTGCCCTAATTAAAGCACCTCCCGCCTCCACCCTGGAGCATGTGTATAGACGCCCAGGGATTTTGCGTAGGAATCCACAGTGTTAAAAACATTCAACCTTACAAAAGCCCTACACTACCTTAGAAAATCCCTGCACTAAGTAGCAGTAGTCTTTCTGAGTTCTTTGAAACGGCAAAACTGCTCTATTTTTTCCATAATCAAAAATGAGCAACAACGAAGAGCTGGCACTTACAGAGGGTGCCTCGTGTTTGAGTGGGGGTGCCTGCAATCTAATGGGGGGTGCCTCCAATCTAATCAGGCTGAAAACCACTGTGCTAAAGGCTGGTTACCCTAAAGACCCAGCGTGCAATGTGCAGGAGAGCTAAGACACTGCTCCAGCCTTCAGATAAGCAGATTACACAGGGTCTGAAAAACAGCTGGGCCCAATCTGCTCTCGCTCACCCTGATGAGACTCTCCTGCTTTTTGTAGAGACTCTCCCCCTTCACACAGACAGCAAAATCAGGACCTTGGCTTTGCAGATAAGGGAAAAGATAGTGGCCTGGGCAGGGGAGAAGGAGGAGAGAAAGGCACTGAAAGGGGCATGCTATTAACCCCTCTGTTACTGGAAACTTCTCTTCCCAGCTTGCATTTCTGTGCTGGCAATTTAGATTAACTTCCTATTAAATTTACATAATCGATGAACTACTAGAGCACAAGCCGGTATATTTGGCAGCACAGGAGGTGTCCCTTTGCCAGATGGACCTGGCACATGCAGCAGCGGTTAGCTGGTTTTAGGAGCTGGGTTTATTAAACATTAATGGCTGCAGCATCTCTCCAGCAGCTAATAATAAAAGGGATCATTTAGGTTTATTCTGACACAAATAAAAGGAGATTTAGATTCCTCTGGAAGCTGTTTGCTGAGCTTTCATAAACACTTGAGGCCCAAATCTCAGTGGCTGTGCCCAAACTTGAGGCAAGAAGGTTGGAGGGTTGCAGTGACCTCAGATTACTGTGTGCTGCCTGCTGCGGGTGGAGGGGGGGACAGGGCCCCCAGGGCTAGGTGACAATTATGCTTTATGTCTCCGAACCCCCTGCAGGCCCTGGAAAATCGAGGCTAATCATGGTGCAATGCACTGCAGCCACATCCCCTCCCTTGACCAAGAGTCCTTGTCCCAGGTCTATGCCAACCAGCCTGGACCCTTCACAGGCCATACCCTCCTGAGGCTGCTTCTGCCCCCAGAAGGGGAAACTTGGCAGAAATTCTTCCCTCTAAATATTTTTCCAGTGCATCTTTTCCTCCATAACAATGTGGAGATTTCTACGGATTTTTTTTTTTTTTTTTAGGGGATGTTCAGTTTTTAACAACAGCCGAAACTTCAGTCAAAAATAGTTAAAAAATAAAGCCATTTTCTTTACCTCAGATTTTTTCAAGGGGTGGGAAAAAACAGCTGGTCGCCCCCCCCTCCCAGCTCTGGATTAAAATACTCCAAGGGTTTGCAGAGGAGCACAAAAGGGGCACTGCCTATGTGCAAATTAGGCTCTCTATGCTTTAGACACACTGCAAATAGCCACTGGCTCCTTTGCTGATGTGCTGGGTGGTTATCTGTGGGAGAAACATTTTGTTTGTTTTGGCCCGAGTTTTATTGCTCATTTGAAACATTTTGCTGAGAACTGAAGGTCAAGGTCGAGGGAGGAGGGGGCCACTTTGGCAAGAACCAGAGGATTTTACAAGCGTTAAACCACAGCCTTGCTAAGTACTTATCTATTATTTACTGAAGACAAGGTTGTACTGGCTTCTAAAAATCACAAGGCCAGCTCTCTCTAGACTTCCACACACCAGCCTGGTTTGCACATCCAGCTCAGAGCACAAAGCCGTGCCGCTGCACCTGTTTATGGCTCTTGCTACTGGAGTCTATTATTTTAAGTCTTTGGAACCATCCTCTTCTCCTTTTGTAGTTTCAAAAGAAAACATTGGGTTGGGGTGTTAGGTCTGTGCTGGGTCCGGGTCGAGGGCAGTCTTACGCAGAGCTTGGATTATGGATGGTGTCGAATGGTTTGGATGGGGATGATCCTGCCTAGGCAGGGGTTTAGCCTAGATGACCTCTTGCGGTCCCTTCCAGCCCAACTTCTACGATCTGTGAATGCGGCTGCACAACATACCCCTGCCAGTGTCTGATCTGTTATGATAACGTGCTCTAATGAGGTTACAGCTCCCCTCCTGGCTTGCAAACAGTTTGGAGCTGCATGTGTTGAATTAGACAAGAGGTAATTAGAACGACATGCTTTAATGCACAGACAGAATAAAGGAATACACATTTCCTGAATGGACAAGGGCTGTTTGGCCTCAGCTTAGTGAAACAACCAGGCAGTGATCTAATTCACTTTCCTGTTCATAGATTGCTATCTGTAGTGCTAGTGCAAACACGATAAACTATACAGAAATATAGATAAAGGCCGAGGCTTTCAGTGTTACAAAGGCCTGCAAGTACATTCAGCCCCAATATGTGACCTAACAGGACAGAGCCCTGCAGTGCTTCCTTTCCATAGCAGAGCTGGGCTGAGTGACAGGACTTGAGCAATCCCAAGACTGAAAGCGTGGCTGCAGTTGGGTCTATGACTTGGAAATCACCACTTTGGCATGTTAGACTTGAGAAGGCCCAAGCTGCAAAGGTCAGAACCTGATAGGAACTTCCACAGGACCTGGCTTCAAGTCAGCACTTTGGATTGTTGTTGGTCCTTTTATACCAGGGGCAGGCAATTATTTTGGGTGAAGGGCCGCTTACTGAGTTTTGGCAAACTGTTGAGAGCCGCATTTCCCTTTCCAGTGCAAGGAAGCAGGAACAGCCCCATGGTCCCAGGCCAGAAGACTCTGCTAGGCAGGGGTTGCTGGTTGGGGGGCAAGGGCTGGGCGGACCTTGCTGCTGGGTCCTGTCACTAGCTTCCTCTGGGTCCTACTGCCCTTGGCTCCTGTCATCTTTGACAGGCAGCTAGGAGCAAATAAATATTGATTTTCTAATTTTTTAGGGGCCCTGTGGGCCAGATAGAATGGCCTGGCAGACCAGATCCAGCCCCCAGGCCATATTTTGCCCACTCCTGTTTTATATCGTACACCCAACTGCTTTGCTTTCTTTTAGCTGGGGGGGGGTACAAGAGACAAGCTCTTCATGGGTAACTCCAAAAGTCCCAGAAGGTGTCTCTTCTAACTTGCATGCCCTTCCCCCTCCCCACCCCCCAATCTCTTCTGAACACCCAGGTCAGAGTCTTAGAGCCTTCTTCAATTTTTAGTCAAAGTCCTGATTTTAATAGGAAAATCCCTACACTAAGAACAAGTGACAACTAAGTAAGGGGTTCAGGGTTTGGCTCCAGACATACTGCTTTCACCACATCTTTCCTGATATAGCTGCAGCACAGCAATCACAGGATACTCAGAGGTCCAATCCCCAGCTGTAGCTCCACTGATTTCAGCCTGGCACTGCAGATTTACACTGGCTGAGAATTTGGCCCCATCTCCTTCCTTACAGAACCCGAGACTAGTGGCTTGTGTTAGCTAGGATACATTTACTTTATTCTGTGATCATGCCAGCTAATTAGTAACTCAAAGTCACTATGGAGCTCTCTCCTTCTGTCTCCTCACATGGAGCTTTCCTGGAATTAGCAATGTCATTATCACAAGCCAAACCAGGCAGCTCCGAAGACATATTATGCCACTGCTTTACACTTGATGAGTGTCATTTCTGGCCTTAATTTATCTCCCTAGCTGCAGCTTCACAGCTCAGGGTACATCACTTTACAGTCCTCTGTCCTTTTTTATTTTTTACTCCTTTCTTGGTGGGTAGCCTGGCCGCTTTGCAGAATGACCTGAAGATTTGCTTCTCATTACCGCAGTTATGACAATGCTCACCGTGATCTGCTGTGACAGGAGAGAGGACCACAGCTGTCGGTAGGCACTGGGATTGACCTAAGCACACAATACTCCGAGCCACAGAAAGAGTCAGAGGGAGCCAATGAGAACGGCACACAACCTTCTCAGCAGCACAGTTAAGACACCCTCCCTTCCCCCAAATGCCACTTGTTTTTTCCCTGAGAACCCCTAAATTATTCGGGCCTTATGCATTACAGTATGCTTTATTGTTTTTCTTTCCTCAGGCAAGAACGCTGTGAGCTTCCTAAGCAGGTTTGGATGTGTCAAAAAAATCATCTCTTTGGCCAGATTTACCCTACTTTCAGAAAGTGAGAACTCTGATTGCTCATTTGCTGACAGCTTCATTATAGGCAAGATAGCTCCCTCCACCTCCCCCTTCCCCCAGCCTGCATCCGGTCGTCGTCGAAGCATGACAATGCGGCCTATTATTGTTGTGTAAAGTAGCCATCACAACGAGCAACGTGCGCAGTCAGTGGGTCAAACTGACCAGACCCCCAAGAACTTGGAGACCCCTTGGCTTCCCTTTCTCCTGCAAAGCAGGTGGATGAGGGGACTGGTAAGAGACTACAAAGCCTTTCATTGAACGTGATCCGTGCTTCTGACATAACTCAAAGGACATCCAGATCTGGTTGGCTTCAATGGACACTGGTGTGAGCCTGGAATTTATCTTTGGTAACCAAATGTCAAATGACTTTACGGCTCTGAGTTGTGAGAACTGACAACTGGTCTCAAATTCAGGTGTAAGGAGATGAAATTCTCCATGCTGTGCATGTCTATATGTGTGCTTTAATGTGCATTAGCCTATTTAATACGCATTAAAGTGTCACATAAAAAAATGTACTTTTTACTTAATGCCCATTAAAATAGGGTAATGTGCATTAATTGTACTTAATGCCCGTTAAAATAGGCTAATGTGCATTAAGTGTCATTTAGAAAGTGTGCACTTTAGTTAACACACATTAAAGCAGGCTGCTCGTGCACATTTTCCTAGTACCGCACAATGGAGGGCACTTACACGCATGCAGGGAGGCTGCTCTGACACACTGTAAACCCAGGTTATCAGAGCCAAATCGATTCATTGAGTCTGCTGAAGCATGGAAATTAATGCGTTCCAGGATCCTCCAGCGTCATCTGTATTAGTGTCCCTATGCTGATAAATGGTGGTGGAATACTTTGAACTAAAGCTTATCGAACGAGCTTTAGTTCAAAGTTCCCCGCCACCATTTTTGCAGCTTGGGGACACTGATACATATGATGCTCAGGCATTTTTAATTAGCACAGCTTGCTAATTAAAGTGCCCCTCCCCCACCTCCCAGAGCAATCTGTGAATGCCTGGAGATACCAGATTTAATGCATATTAACTAAAGTGCATTAATGCACATATAGATGTGCCCACTGTGTATAAGAGAAATAAGACTGGACAATCTAAATAATTGATGCTCAAACTTTTGGCCCAGTGATCCAGATGAGTGGCCGGTGCTGGTCTGAGCCCTGGATCGAGCCGCATGTGCCAGGATCAGGCCCTGGGGCCCAGTCCTGCCCCCTCTTGCTGGGATTGGTCCCCAGAAACTTGGCACTGCCCTCCCCCCACCCCCATTCTCCAGAATTGAGTCCCAGCAATGCCCCCTCCCACCCAGGTATGCCAGAATGAGGCCACAGGGCTTGGCGCCATCCCACCCAACCCTGTACTTTGGACTCAGGGGTCTAATCAAGCACACAGGGCCCAGGGCTCCCCATGGGTCTGGGAATTTGGCAGAAAATTGGCAAAATTTCCAGACCAAGGGACAGATAAAATGGCACCATGGGCTGGGCTTGAGCACTCCTGTTCTAAATGATCCCTTTTGGCATTAAAAAAAAAAGTCTAAGAAATCCTGGTCGAAAAAGCAAACACGTAACTTGTGAAAACATTGAAATGGTTGAATGCTTTGGTCCTGCTCCTGGTTTGATTTTTCTTCTTCAAAAAACCTAAAATAATGTTTCAATTTTGAAAATAAAAGGTTTTCTTTACAGAAATCCCTTTCTTTTGGAAGCACGTGACTAGGGTGGCCAATCAGAATTGGCCGTGAGATGATCTATCAAAGTCTGTAATAGGATAGAAGCCGTTTGTTGACAAATAGGGGGAAAAAAGAGAGAAATCAAAATGATTTCCAAAAAATTCTTCCCAAAAAAGAGAGACACACACACACACAGACAGGAGCCAAAGTTAATTGAAAAAGAAAATTAACTGGACAGTTAGTTTTGAGCAACTTTAATATGGCAATAGCTAACCTCGCTGTTGAAGAACAAAGTTTTTTTAAAAAAAGCATGTCAACAAATGACCATCTAAATCTTTCCAAGCAGGACTGAAGTCCATTGGTTGGATAGTGGAAAGGAAACTGGTTTTGTGGTTGCGCTGCAGATATTAATATTCTACTTATCTAGCACCATCTGTGCATGGAAGCTTGCAAAGCAGACTGCTGCTGGAAGAGGGCCTTGCTCTGAGGAAACTGTAGCCCAAATGTGAGCAAACCCAAAAGAAGTAATTTGAAGGGAAGGAGTGAGAAGGTTGGAGAAAGCGGGGTCATCCTTTGACCTATGGAAAGAGAAGAAAAGGGTTTCAAGGAAAAAGTTGAAGGAAAGAGAGGTCACCCTAATAGCCAGGAAAAAGAAGTCTGCATAAACAGAGACCTCTCCATCTGGACCACAGCGCTGCCAGCACTAAATGAAACTTAAGGACAATGTTAAGACTTAACATTGCATCAGCCATCAGTAGCTAAAACACAGGGCCTGAGTCTGCTCTTGCATGGTTTTCCCTATTGCAATGCCACTGACTGCAGGTAATTAACTCCAGGTCTACACCTGTACTGGGACAGAATCAGAGGGGAGGCAGGTGATGCACACAGGGCCCGCTCCTAACCTAATAGGGCCCTTCACCGGACTGCTTCTCCATAAGGACTATTACTTTAAAATGAGGAGGAACTGAGCTTGCCCCGTTTTTTTGGCAGTACTCAGGGCCCTTTAATAGAAAGGCTGTTGACATCTTGATAAAAAGGAACTTCTCAGTACTTTCGTACATGGCAAAATGCAGGAGTGATGCATAGGGTGGCCTAAAACGGACCCCCTTGTACTTTCTTTAACTGCATCTCCATACGTGTAGAAAGGGCAAGTCTAACCCATACATGAAGGCAAGGGCAGATGTAGGATTATGAAAGAAGGGGTGCAGATGATGTGGTGCATCATCGCATATAACACATTTTTCTTCAGTTAAAGAGAAACTAGAAACTAATATGCTAGGGGATCAGCACTATATTATTCAATTTAAGATCAAAGCAAAAACATACATCGCTTTTTCAGACTGTGCACTTTATATATTAAAATTATATATTAAAGTGCTAATCTGCTGGACTATATATTAATGTTTAAAAAAACACAACAAACTGGGCAAAAAATAGTCAAAAATAGTCAGTTATTAGTCCTGTAGTCATGATAGTTAAATGTAAATCATAGAATCATAGAAAATTAGGGTTGAAAGGGACCTCATCTAGTCCAACCCTCTGTTCAAAGCAGGACCAGGACCATCCCCAACTAGATCATCCCAGCCAAGGCTTTGTATAGCTGGGTCTTAAAAACCTCCAAGGATGGAGATTGCACCACCTCTCTGGGTAACCTGTTCCTGTGCTTTACTACCCGCCTAGTAAGAAAATTCTTCCTATTATCTAACCTCAGCTTCCCTTGCTGTAACTTGAGACTGTTGCTCCTTGTTCTGTCATCTACCTCCACTGAGAGCAGTCCAGCTCCAGCCTCTTTCAAAACCCCCTGCAGGGAGTTGAAAGCTGCTAAATCCCAACACTGCACAAGGGGGTCCTAAAATCCTGTCTCAGCTGGGGTCAGTGTGAACTGCTGCAGTGCAGTGGTAATCGGCATCACCGTAGTTTCATAGTTGGTAGGGTCGGAAGGGACCTGAGCAGATCATCAAGTCCGACCCCCTGCCATGGCAGGAAAGAGTACTGGGGTCAAACGACCCCAGCAAGGTGTTCATCTAACCTCCTCTTAAACACCCCCAGGGTAGGAGCCAGCATCACTTCTCTTGGAAGTTGGTTCCAGACCCTAGCCGCCCTGACCGTGAAGTCGCGCCTCCTGATATCTAGCCTAAACCTACCCTCTGCCAGCTTGTGACCATTATTCCTGGTCACTCCTGGCGGTGCTCGGGGGAACAGGGACTCCCCCAGTGCCTGCCGGTCCCCCCTGACTAGTTTATAACAGGCCACTAGATCCCCCCTCAGCCTTCTCTTGTGGAGGCTGAACAGGTTCAGGTCCCGTCGCCTATCCTCGTAGGACCTGCCCTGCTGCCCCCCGATCATGCGAGTGGCCTCCTCTGGACCCTCTCCATGCCGTCCACATCCCTCCTGAAGTGCGGTGCCCAGAACTGGACACGGTACTCCAGCTGCGGCCTGACCAGTGCCGCATAGAGGGGGAGGATCACCTCCTTGGGCCTGCTCGAGATGCATCTGTGGATGCACGACAAGGTGCAGTTGGCCTTCCTGACTGCCTCCCCACACTGCCGGCCCATGTTCATCTTGGCATCAGTGATGACTCCAAGATCCTTTTCTGCCTCTGCCCTGACGAGAAGGGAGTTCCCCAGCCTGTAGGTATGGTGCTGGTTCTTCCTCCCCGGGTGCAGCACCTTGCACTTGTCGATGTTGAATCCCATCCTGTTCTCATCCGCCCACCCTTGTAACCTGTTTAGGTTCAACTACAGCCTATTCCTCCCTTCTGGCATACCCACGTCCCCCCACATCTTAGTGTCATCAGCAAATTTGAGCAGGGTGCTTTTTACCCCCTCATCCAAGTCACTGATGATGTTGAACAGTGCGGGCCCGAGGACCGAGCCCTGGGGGACCCCACTGCCCACATCCCTCCAGGTCGAAAAGGACCCATCCACCACCGCTCTCTGGGTGCAGCCCTCCAGCCAGTTGGTGATCCAATTGACTGTGTCGGTGTCTACTCCACAGCCCCCCAGTTTCTTGATGAGAATGGGGTGAGAGACAGTATCGAAAGCCTTCCGGAAGTCCAGGAAGACGATGTCCACTGCTACCCCTGCGTCTAAGGATTTGGTGACCTGGTCGTAGAAGGCCACCAGGTTGGTCTGACAGGACCTGCCACTACCATATCACACTCCTTTTTACACCTATGGCAGGGGTGACAGTGGCAGACCTACAGGGTCTTCTAGAGCCCCTGCTCTGGACCCATGCCAGAGGCTGCCCTCAGCTAACCCAGCTATAAATGGTTATCTGTTCATTTGGGCTGGGGAGGTCCAAAACGGGCAGACGTGACACTGGCCACATCACTCCTTGGTGAGCCATTACCTACAAAAACTGGTAAGCGTTAACCACATGAGTCTCAACGGGCTACTAGTTTGTGTGGCCCTTTAACCAGCACTAAAGCCATAGAAGATAGGACATTCAATATTAAACTGCGAACAGATACACCTGGAACGGGCCACGATCTCTGAGCACGCTTCTGAGCCAGCCCCGCTCCGTGGAAGCAGTGCCATCCCCGCCTGCTGCCAGACAAGAGGAGCCAGGCAGGAGACTGTGCTTTTATTAATTACGTGCCAGGGACAAGCAGGAAAGCTCTTCCTCCCGCCCTTCTGTGGGAGCAGCCCCTTGAATGCCAATGCCTGCCAGTAGAGCTGAGAGACGCACTCTGGCTTTCATTCAGCTGGAGAGAGTTTACTGAAGGCAGCAATTTTCCAATTGCAGGCAGAGTTGTCATTAGACGGGTTAAGATCGCAGATTGCTAAATGACTTGACGGCTGGAGCCAGGCAGCCTTTGATTCAGCACTCTTTGTTGTTTGGGCGTGCATGCACCACAGCCTTTTGATTGAAAGAGAAAAGGAAAATCGCTGGCTTGCGTTGAACACCCTGAGCAGCTGAAAACAATCCTGGGCTGCAATGGAAATCAGGGGAGCTGGAAACCATTCAAGAAACCAGGGAGCCCTGTCACAGAGGGACCAAGCCCCTGGCATCTGTACCACGGGCGAATTACTTAGGGCTAAATCCAGCTTGCCGTCATGCTTCCAAGTGGCACGTCGCCCCAGCACCTTGAGCAAGTGCTCTGATTACTAAACTGTAGAGCAAAGAAGTGGGGAGACCTTCTCCTCCATCTAATGCTACTGGCCATGAGCTTTTGGTGACTCATGTTTCAGGACATGCTTGGTGTTGGGAGATTCCTGCAGCCCTCATGCAGCCACGTGGCCGTGGCACGGCCTTCTGAGGAAGCATGGGGCAAGCCCAATTATGCAGGATCTCAGACTGTGCATGAACAAAACTGCAATTACACAGCTAGGAAAGGGCCACTTAGTGAAGGGGAACTAGGATCTGGCCCTTCCATCTCCCACGCTCCGCTGGGGATAATGCTTAACCTCCTGAGGCATTAGGAGGGCTTGTAACTGATGAAGGCCTGTGCCTACCCAACTAGGAAGGAGGCGTAAGACTCTCCTAGATGCCCTGGGGCAGCCTCCCTGCATCACTGCTGCAGTATAAGGTAGAGAATAGGAAGAGCAGAAGTGGAGGTGGGTGGTGGAAAGGGGTCCTGCCTCTGGCACACCACCCAATGCAGAAATGCTGGTGTAGGAAGCAAACAGCAACCCCCCATGAGCCAGAGCTGCTTTCCCCCAAAAACATGTGTAGCCCTTGTGCCAAACATCTCTTATACCCTCCACCTCAACTATCTAAGACAACTAAATGTCCTCCCCTGAGCAGCGTCAGCAAGCAAGCCTGCCCTGCTCACAAGCGATGAGATGAGGTGAAATAAGGAGCATCGAACTTGAGGAACGGGAACATAGCATTAAGCCCATAGCAACAGCCCATCCATCGGCATGGTGCTTGGCAGCAGTGTGTTCACCAGGGGAGTGAAGATGTCCCTCCGGCACGTCACTCCTCCATCCGTCTGTGCTGAAGTTCACTGATCACTTGGTGCCGGTATCTCCAGGGCACGGCTGCGTTGCGGCAGAAGTGTGCCCCAGCAGCGGCACCAATGAGCATGCTCTGCCCACTTGCTCCAAACCTGGAAACACACGGGTGAGGCTGTTCTCAAGCACCCCAGAGACTGGGGTCTTGAGAGCAGCCACAGAGTGACACCCTGGAGCATATTTTGAGGTCTGGAGCACATGTGTAGGAGTGAGCGGGCTGGGCGCAAGTCAGGGCTATGCCAGCCAGATCACATGGCCAAGCACGGCACAGGCATGCCCAGGAGTCCTGGGTGCTCTCAGACAGGCCTGCTCTTGCCCACATAAAGCAGTGTTGCCTGCTCCATCCCTGAAGTTCCCCCACCTGATTGAGCTCCAGGGGTTTCAGCGTCATGCGGCGACTGCGTAGGAGGGGGTTCACGAGGGCTCCCGCGGGTTGCGTCTATCCCACTTCCATGGAGCTCTTGAGAGAAGCACCCCATCTACCCTCTCCTACTCCATGTGCCCTAACCCAGAACATGAGGCACCGAAATATGCCCAGCGGGTGCTCAGCACAACCACACCTGAGCTCTTGGTCTGTGCGAGAGCCGGGGTGTGGGGCACCACCCATGGTTTCACTGCTCCATTTCCAGGTTTGACGCCGGTGCAGGTGGACCGGCTGTGCTTCTTGGCAGTGCCTCGAGAGCTGTATAGGCATACCCTCAAGGAGCCAACTTAGAGCCTGCTCTGCCTCACACCTAACCAAGGGGTCACCCCCCATGGAAGTGTCGCCGTCGGTTTCTCCATCTAAGCAGACATCTCCAGAGAGTGCGTTTCAAGTCTACAAAAGTCTGCGTCTGTGAAGGACTTTCGAGGATCCACAACATCTAGCTTGAACGGAGCCTGCTAGCCCCACAACTCTTTCCCCCGCTCGTCTGAGCTCACCAGGGCTTTCCCAAAGGGCACACAAATCACTGGGAGGGGCCATACCAAGCCATTAGTAAGCAACACCGTTATCTGAAGTGTGTGAGGCACTAGGCTCTCTGGTTAGGGTACTGCTGCATGCTGTGACCCACATGGGGAAAAAAAGCCATGGTGACACTTGACTTTGGGTATCCCCTGTTCTATAGTGGCCTAGTCTAGTACCTTGAATCCTAATCCTCACCTTGTCAACTCCGGTACTGTTCCTGAAAAGGAGTCCCCACCCCATACGGACAGACTCACCCCCCAGCTAACCCTTGTCCTTTTCTGAATTTTACTTTTTTGATTACTTCTCTTTTTTCTGACTCTCTCTCATATACAAAGTATCATCAACAACAATTTTCAACATGGCTGTTTTCATAAATGCATAGATTTTAGGGTTGGAAGGGACCTATTATCATTGAGTCCAATACCCTGCCCTGGGCAGGAAAATGTGCTGGGGTCAGAAGACCCCAGCCAGGTGTCTGTCCAATCTCCTCTTACATACCTCCAAGGAAGGGGAGAGTGCCACCTCCCTTGAAAGCGTATTCCATATTTTGGCAGCCCTCACTGTAAAGAATTTTTTCCTGATGTCCAATCTAAATTTGCAATCCTTCGGTTTGTGGCCATTGTTTCTAGTTACCCCAATGGGGATCCTGGTAAACATCATATCCCTTATTTCTTGCTGTCCCCCATGATGAGTTTGTAGATGGCCACAAGATCACCTCTCCACCTTCTCTTGTGGAGGCTAAAGAGATTCAGGTCCATCAATCAGTCCTCATTGTGTTTTTTCTGTAGGCCTTCAACCAGATGGGTGGCCCTCCTCTGAACCCTTTCCAGGTTATCTACATCCCTCTTGAAGCGTGGCTCATACTCCAGCTGCAGCCTGACCAATGCCACATAGAGGGGAAATATCACCTCCCTGGACCTGTTTGTGATGCACCTACTTATGCAAGAAAGAGTGTGGTTAGCTTTACTTATTGCTTCATCAAGTAAACATATACCTGCATGCCAGGCAAATTCTGCTGTGGTTTCATGTTCGATAATGTAACAATACAAACCACCTCAATACACCCCTAACAAAGACATTTGCCTCTTTTGCATTCAGAGAAATCCATGTTTCATGTTTTGCCATTGCTGACATGAAGCATGAACCCATTAATTCAAACAAAAGGTGTTGTTTTATCTTGAACTAGTAATAATTTCCTTGGAAATACTGAAAGAAACCATGTTATTTAAAATTTTGTCATGAAAAGAATCTCTCATTGATGCAGACATTTCCTTAATTTTGGCAAAAAATCACATCTTGGGTAACATTTCTTAAAGCACCTCATGACTTTGGCTTCTTGGAGCCATTTTCAGAAGTGACTTGGTCATTTAGGATAATTCCCAATGCCTGCCATCAGTGCTTGAATTCCTACATGTCTATATTTCTATGAAAATGCAACTCAAAAGCATAAGACAAATTGGAAATTTCAGTTTTGCCAGCCCAAGATATATATATATATATTTACTGACAACCAAACTTTTTTTATTGACACACTTTTCTAAGTTTTACATCATGGAAATGAAACTTTTCTGATAGTCCCTGCCCTGCTCCCAGGCCCCAGTTAGAAGGGCTGGGTTCAAATGAAGGGGTTATTACATAGCAGAGTAGAAAAGCAAGAGTCTGGTGTCAACAGAAAGTTTCCAGTAAAATCAATTATTGTGTTGGCAACCCTGCTTGACTGCACCTGACACCATACTGCCTCTGACCAAGGGGTTACCCACTCGGTTCCATAAACTGATGCCCCCAACCACATCGTACAGCATGCAACCCCCATTCCCAACCCAACCCCTAGCCTTAACTCTGCTGGCCATGCTCCCCCTGTGCTGACTTGGATCCCCAAATAAATCTATCTGCAACCCAGCAGTATTATAGGACTGGATGCAGCAGTAGCAGCACCAGCACATGGCCAGAGGGGAAGGGGTCTACAAAGCCCTGAGAGAAGGTTTCCTGCAGAGTGCCGCACTCCTGCTCTAACATCATGTGCTGCTGTACTGCTCTGTCTGTCCTTCAATCAATCTCTGCCCAGCTTCTTTCTGAAAGGGATCTTCAATCAAATAAACCCAAATTTATTTACAGACTTCCAGGAAAGCTATTTTTAGATGGCTTTTCTTTTTTACTAACTGTCTACAATTTTACAGACAGTTGGCAACCCTGGTATCTTTGGAAATTTTACACTCTGTCTCCTCTCCCAAGGGAAAATGCAAAAAGCCAAGTGGGACAAACACAGACCTGGAAGATTAAATATTTTTGTTTGTTTCCGTAACTACCAAAAGATGATGGATAGCACAGCAGACTAAACAGGAAAGGGGTCACATTAACAATGGCTTCCAGAGCTGGAAAACAAGCACCGGTGTATTCTCATAGGAGCCAGAGATCTATTAGATCATTTATTTTATCTCCCTGTCAGGGCAAACCTGTTCCTTATGTATTTAATACTGTGTAAGGCAGCTTAGTTTCAAACATGCCAAACAATGCAATTTCTATGGTTTCCTCAGGGAAATGATTCCATAGGTGTTGTGGAATACCAAGACCATCCCATAGCTAGTGCTGGACATTGAGCAACAACATACATGCACACTGTTGCTAAGACCTTCACAGTGTCCCATGACTTTACTGTTCAAATTGGTCTTCCATAAGCCCCTTATATACAAATATTGGTATCAGCCTGAGCAATGAAATGCACGAATCCAATTAATTCACCACATGGGAGAGACGCATCCTAATATTTCATTCTCGTCATGATAAATTGTGTAATAAGGATGGGAATGACAACAAGCCATGAGATTGTAATTGAGTGAGGCTCGTTAGATGTTGTCCTGTTGGTAGGACCCCGGGGATCTCATTTTAGACTCCAGCTTGGAGCCTAGAGCAGTAGACACTGAGGATGAGAACTCCCTTTGAATAAAAATGCTACTCTAGTACTGCGAAGTAGTTTCTCACTGGACTTGACATTCTCATCTACTCACTGCCCCTGGCAAACTTCTCTAGTGGTAGCTCTTCATCTCTCAGCTCCATACAGGGAAATTAAAAACCCCATAATATATTTCTTTAATCTAGTTAGTAAGAGAGCTAGCTGCACATAGCTCCATGGAGCAGAAAACTTTGTATGGGTATGATAGCTTCACACGTCTCCTTCAATGAAATTCTCTCCCTCAAAACTCCTTGAAAGATGCAAACAAAGAGAGATTTAAAAAAAACAACTAAAGGCTCCCAGTGCTGGGTCTTCACAGAAAAGCTCTCTCTGGTACTGTGAGCCATGGCAGAGAGTTGGGGAATAACTCTGTGGCATCACATGCTTTCACTGTCAGTTGTGGCCATGACTGCAGGACCTGAAGGTGGGCACCAAGCTATTTGGACAGCAGCAAGTGATCAAATTGCTGGGCCAGAAACAAGACAAGGAAGCATTGTGCATGCATCTCTGGATCTCTCCAGTCTATCACTCCACCCATATCAGCATTGCAAGGACCTGGATATCTCAGTTTGACTTTCCTACCAGCCCAAATCCCCCTTCTGGTCTCTGCATGGAGACTGAGCACAGCAAAGCTAAAGGAGCCTGTAGCACACCCCCAACCCAAAAAGCCATGTGAAGCTCTGCACAGTGGCTGGAGGCACCCCTAGCGTTGACCTACCCACCACTACCTTCTGGCGATGCTTGGAGCACAGTGATCTCTCATATACAACAAGGGGTGGGAGAGGATGCTGCTGGAAAAGCTGCCCCCTCTTTATGCCATCTGAGGATCTCGAGCCAGCTGGTTAAGCCTGTTGTGCAGCAACTCTGTGCTACCCACTGCCAAAGCAGGGCTAAGAACTAAGCCCTCTGTGCATGTCAGTAATGAAAGCAAATATCCAAATCACTTCAGCGTTTGGGCTTAAAACAAGGCTATCACAATGTTCATTAGAGAACAGATGTTACTATTTAATTCCATTTTAATCAAATGTTTTAAAAAACCAGGGCTGGAACAGAGGTATCTTAGAGCTTTTTTCTGCATGCTTTTTCCTATCAGGCCTATTACAGAGCTGGTTGAATAATACAGAAAGTGATTCCCTAACCTTTTTGTTAAAAATGTGGCCAAATTAACTTCTCTGTCATGCAGAGGGTCAGATTATTAGACACTTGTATGCATACACACAGTCACTGATCTAACCAGGGAAAGGCCTGAGAAGCCCCAGTTCATGAAGAATTTTTATAAAAATTAATCCCAGAAAAATCAGGCACTGACAAAAATGCAGCTCCCAGGTCTAACTCATGGCACTTCTCAGAAAGCACCAGGAGATAAAGCAATCCTCCTGACCCAACAGATGGTAGCTGTTGGATCAGGAAGGCAGGAAATCAAACTTCAATTTGGAGCCAATCCAGGGAGAGATACTGCATCTCTGCAACCTCTTCCCCTACTCCAACACGCCCTCCCCCTGCCCGCTCCTGTTCTGTCTCAGGCTGGGAGAGGGAGAAAGCAGGGATGGAAGGTCTATTCTGAGGTTTCCCCAGCTGCACTGGGGTGGGGGTGGGGGTTGGAGACCCCCCCACCTCAGGAGCCCTCCAATCAATTCCCCTTACCCTTCAGGGTAGGCAACCCCCAGAACAAGCTCCCACCACTCCCTTCCCCCCTCCAATTTTGAAAATAGTGCCAGGAGCTGTGCTGGGCTGCTCCTGGTGTGCTCAGACAGAAGTTAATGAAGGTGCTCCATTTTGGAGGTCCTTCATCTGCTGCAACTGAACTCCAACTAGCTTCAAACATCAAGGACAACAAAAAGTCCTTTTTCAGATATGTGGGGAGCCAGAGGAAAAGGAAGGGCAACTTTGGACCCCTGCTGAACCAGATGGGGCAACTGACAACTGACACCCAGGAAAAAGCCAACCTATTAAATAGGTACTTTGGGACAGGGAGATCTGGGTGTTGGGGATTCCCTACCCTCCATAAATGCTGACCTCATGAAGGAACACCTTGAGAAGCTGGATACCTTCAAGTCAGCTGGCCCTGACAACCTGCACCCCAGGGTACTCAAGGAGCTGGCACGGGTCTTTGAAAACTCCTGGCGCTCTGGTGTAGTGCCCGAAGACTGGAAGAAGGCCAATGTGGTGCCGATCTTCAAGAAAGGGAGGAGAGTGGATCCGGCTAACTACAGGCCCATTAGCCTGACTTCTATCCTGGGGAAGATCTTAGAAAAGTTTATTAAGGAGGCCATCCTTGAGGGACTGGCCCAGGCTAACATCCTAAGGGACAGCCAGCACGGGTTTGTTGTGGGTAGGTCTTGTTTGACCAATCTCATTTCCTTCTATGACCAGGTTACCTATCACCTGGACAAGGGAGAAGAGATTGATGTCATGTATCTTGACTTCAAAAAAGCTTTTGATCTGGTATCCCATGATCACCTCTTGGCCAAACTGGCCAGTTGTGGCCTTGGCTCCACCACGATCCGCTGGCTGGGAAACTGGCTTCGTGGTCAGACCCAGAGGGTTGTAATCGATGGCAGTCACTCATCATGGTGCCCTGTGACCAGTGGGGTCCCTCAAGGCTCTGTCCTGGGACCCATCCTGTTCAACATCTTCATTAACGATGTGGACATTGGAGTCAGGAGTGGACTGGCCAAGTTTGCCAATGACACCAAACTTTGGGGCAAAGCATCCACGCCAGAAGATAGGCGGGTGATCCAGGCTGACCTGGACAAGCTCAGCAAATGGGCAGACGAGAACCTCATGGTGTTTAACACCAAAAAATGCAAGGTTCTCCACCTTGGGAGGAAAAACCTGCAGCACCCTTATAGGCTCGGCAGTGCTACATTGGCTAGCACTACAGAAGAAAGAGACTTGGGGGTCATCACTGACCACAAGGTGAACATGAGCCTGCAATGCGATGCTGCGGCTAGTAAAGCGACCAAAACGCTGGCTTGTATCCATAGATGCTTCTCGAGCAAATCCCGGGACGTCATTCTCCCCTTGTACTCGGCCTTGGTGAGGCCGCAGCTGGAGTACTGCGTCCAGTTTTGGGCTCCACAATTCAAAAAGGATGTGGAGAAGCTTGAGAGAGTCCAGAGGAGAGCCACGCGCATGATCAGAGGTCAGGAAAACAGATCTTACGATGACAGGCTGAGAGCCATGGGGCTCTTTAGTTTGGAAAAGCGCAGGCTCAGGGGTGATCTGATGGCCACCTATAAGGTTATCAGGGGTGACCACCAGGATCTGGGGGAACGTTTGTTCACCAGAGCGCCCCAAGGGATGACAAGGTCGAACGGTCACAAACTCCTGCAAGACCGTTTCAGGCTGGACATAAGGAAGAATTTCTTTCCTGTCCGAGCCCCCAAGGTCTAGAACAGTCTGCCAGCGGAGGTGGTTCAAGCACCTACATTGAACACCTTAAAGAGTAAATTGGATGCTTATCTTGCTGGGATCCTATGACCCCAGCTGACTTCCTGCCCTTTGGGCAGGGGGCTGGACTCGATGATCTCTCGAGGTCCCTTCCAGCCCTGATGTCTATGAAATCTATGAAATCTGAACCCTCATGTAATAAGGGTTCAGACTGTCATGGAATGGGCCCCTTTTAAAGCTCTCTGTAACCATGCACTTGTGTTTGATCACGGCTATAGAGCACTTTCAGAGGCCAGATAGGGTGAAAATTATCACTTCTGTCTGAACCTATCATTCCCTCCTTACCACATACTCCTTCCTTGTCTCAAAAGTTACAGCATCCAAAATGAGAGCAAAAACACCACCACTTCCACCTTACACAGTGCAAACCGTTCACAAATACCCAGAGGCTGAAATGTGCTTGCGTGAGGTATTCCATAGATACTTGAAAACCAATAAATAGATTTGGGGAAGACAAAAAAGGTGAGTTCCCAAAAGGTACAGGGAGGAGGGAAACCATTCAAATACTTTACTCACAACAAGTAAACTTGGCCAGCTCTAGTCTCAGCAATGTTACCATCCCATCCAATAAACTGCAAGACTTCAAGGACATGTTAAATACAGTCTATGGTAAGTGAACAAACAATTGATTATATGTCAGGAAGTAGCATACTAGACAGTTTTGCTCACTGGTATCACTACAGTTTTTCAGGATGCATAGTGCAGAGTAAAGAAATGAGAAGTAAAACTTAGATAAGCATTTGTCTCCATTGTAATAAGCTGCCTGAAATAGGGAATGGCTGGGACAGTACCAAGAATACTGTTAACATTGAATAAATAGCTGTTAGCATTCAATAAATAACTGACCAACAGGTTTAAATCAAATAATGGGAATTTGGGGGGGGGGACTTTTTTTTGTCTAGAAAAATATCAATTTTGTTTATATTCTTCAACACAAAAAGAAAAAGAAAACATTTTTCTAGTATTTTGAATATTGGAATAATTCAGCCCTTTCAGAACTTTTCATTCAGTGAAACTTTTTGATGACTATTTTTAAATGAGTCTTTATCCTTTTCAGGAGCAAAGCAAGGTAGAGCGTGGAGTTTCAAAAGGAGATCAGGGACCCCAGGATGTTAGATAAGGTTTGAGAAAGATATCTCCTGTCTAGGACCTCACAGTCTGCACAAGACAAGGTGTGAAGTGACTCACCAAAGGTCACATTGGAAGTTAGTGGCAGAAGTGGGAACCCAGCTGGAATCCAGATGTCCAGATTCCCTGCCCGGTGCCATCCTTCAGGCCTTGTTGCATCTGAATTTGTTGACAAACTGATCTGAGATAGAAGAACCCAAAGTCTTTTGGAAGGATTTCAAACGGGCTGCTAAAGGGATAGACTCACCTCCTAGACCCACCTCCTGAGCAGGCAACTGGAGAAGGGGAGGCCTAAGTCACACCCTACAGCTTCCCAGTATCCCACCCACCTCCTGTCAAAAGTAGTAGGTCTCCTTGCGGAAAAGGTCCGACAAGCTCAAGCTGTCCTCCCATCTGTCCGTGAGACCTTTCAGGACAGCCTTGCAGTCCAGTTTCATGCCTTTGTGTCCATATGCCTGCCTCCTCGTGGTTTAGTGGAGAGGACTGCTCTCAAGCACTGGAGCTGGGGTGACTCTCCTTGTGGGTTCCTCTGCTTGTAGTCCTAAAGTTTGGAAAGCTTTCCAGTCCTGTGTGATCCTTCTGTCCATTACAATTACAGCAAGCAAGGCAAATAGTTAAGCTTATCTCTTGTAGCACTATCCACGGTCACAATCTGCACTACTGCACAATCTGCCCAGGGTCATCACTGCAAAGTGGTTATCATCATTGTTATCCTCATTATTAATTCTCTGTCTTATGCTAAGACTTATGAGCCCCAGTCATGGACCAACACTTCAGTGCAGTCTACACTGTTCAAGCCCAGAACAAAAAGGATGCTCACTTTGCTATCTGCTCCGCCGTGCAATCTCTCTCCCATCTGCTCAGAATAACAGCTTTTTCGTCTTGTTTTTTGTTACTTCTTTGTCCTGCAGCAGCTGCGAGCACAGACGAGCCAGATCAATACCTATCGACCTTTGCTGTTTCCTTAAGGTTTTCCCAGCTCCCAGTCTTACTGCATTCGGTTCTCTTTTTCGATCTCCCCTGCAAAAGGCAAAGTCAAGAACTCATTGCAAGCAGGGGTGGGGGAAATCAGGCTTGTTTGGTACAGTTTGTAACCTGGAACCATGAAATGAAGAAGGGAAAAACAAGGGTTCAGATTAGACAGGCCAGAAAACTGCCTGGAAGAAAGTTCTTTGAGTAGATGTGATAAGAAAGTTGGCTTTTTGGCGGGGAGGGGAAAAGTAAAATGCTTCTAGCCCAGGCCAAAAAGTTTTGGTCCAAACTGCTGCTGCGGTGCCTTGCTCTGCTCCAGGAGGTACGGTCTTTGGACAGACTAACTCAGGTGGTGAATGAACTGCAGTCTCCACCTCAAAGAGAAGGCAGGATGCTACTTCAAAGGCGTCCCTGACTGTGGTGCATCATGGGATGTGCAGATTACCTGGGGCATTAGCTCATAGAGATGAACCAGGGCATAAGGAACCAGGGTAGGACATCTGAAATTATACCTATCCACCCAAACTGGTCAGAGTTCAGCCAGTTTGGGACTCTTTATGGAAACTTTTGCACAGCCATAGTAGAGGCTTTTGTTCACCTCTGGCCCCCCCCACCTTGACTGGGTTGGATTTTGGCTCTGAGAAACAACTGCTGCTGACCAGTAGACTGTCTCCCCATGTATCCCACAGCAAAGCAGCACTCAGAACTGACTGGAAAGGATTTCCGTGGGACTTTGGAGGTGTGCAGACTTCACACTGGCCGTCCGCACAGGGTGAGCTTCCCCCGAGGAGCTGGGGGTTGCTGGAATGGCTAAAAATGCCTTATGGCCATGCTGCTCACAGGCTGCAAAGCACCCATAATCTGAATTCAGCCTCATTCCTCCAGGATGATTTGTCTCCTTCCCACTGGCAGGAGAGTGATCGAGCCCCACTCACCAATACTGCAGATAATCAGCACATTAAGACAGTTGTGAGAAGCAGGCAATTTTTCCAGACCCACGAGCCACCAGACGAAGGAACATCTTGATTACATCTCTTCAAATAAAAGCTTGGATCAGCTCCTGGGTTGTCCCCCCCTCCTCCCCCGCCATTCCCCATGTTTACAGCTCTCCGACTCTGATTTAGATAGTTTACTATGGCTTTTATCTGAGCACATCAGCATTTTTAAATTAGTCACAGGTGACTCACGGGGTTACAAGCGTGGTATTAAATTACCAGACATACACAGCCCATATAGTTTATTACCTCATTTTTGTATCTTCTTTATGGGTTGTGATAGCAATGACCTTACAGACAGTGGCTGCAGGGCCAGTTAAACTTGTTTCTGTCAAAATAGTAATTAAAAAGTTCCTATGGGTTACGAGACAACCCATTCCAGCCTATCTTCTCTTCCAGGGAAACCCATGAGGAAGACACAGAGAGGAACAAAACACGGCATGCAACGCCATCTCCAATGAGCAAACTCAGCAGTAGACCGCATTGGGCCTTCTGCATTAATATATCAACTAAATATGTGTTAGGCTGAACTGGATACAATTCATGCCAGAAACAAAAAGAAACCACCTGCTTTTTTGCCCCATGCTAATGCTAAGTGTGACTAGGGGAGAAAGTAGCAAATACATGTAGCAAACTTTTTGCATTTTTCCCATTTTTTGGATAAATATTAGAATTAGAATTTCTTCTCCCTCCTACCCCCATCCTCAGTTTTTTCCTTCTTCTTCTCCCCATTGTATCACTGGTGAAAGGGAAAGGGAGTCAGAATACATAGAGTAAGGAGAGAAAATGCAAACGTTTTAAAAAGTTTGTGGGGCAGACCATAAAAAAATTGGAAAGCTTTGGGAAGGAATATCATTTAAAGACAAGTATCTCCCTGCCCACCTGGGAGGGCGCGGGGGAAAAGCTCAGCCTGGGAACAGCAGCTTCTGGGGCCTCGAGTAGAGAACTGGGATGAAGGCTGAAGAAAATTCATTCAAAAAAGTTACAAGCCACTGCCTCATCCTTTCAGGGGGCGTGCACGCTCCCCCGAGGAAGGCCCACAGCACCTAATAAAACCATGCCAGAGACCCTGGGCTCTTTCTGGGCTGATCTTTCCCTCATAATGGCAGAGCACTAAGTGGGATGTCTGCCAGAAGCCAATTCCTCTATCAAGTTGACCTCTGCCTGTACAGCAGCTTGGAAATCTCACTCCTCGCCAACTCTCCGCCTTCTGCTGCTAGCCACCATCACTCAAAAGCCTGCTTCCCCAGACAAGTCATTTGTAAAAACCCACTGGACGGCAGTGGGATCAGGTCTTAAATCAGGCAGCTTCTGGGAGGTGCTAATTCAAAGGCTAGACAGTCAGGGTTCAGGGCACAGGATCTGAAGCAATTCCCCTGGGAAGGCAGAGCCTTGAGTGAACAGCTGGTACCGTACCTGGATTGCTTCCAGGTGCCTGGTGCAGACAATTAGCCTATGTGCTTAGAGGCCACTTCAGCAGCACCCCTGTCAGCAGCCACAGGTCCCATCAATCACGCTCGGGGGGCTGCTTATGTCTCCTCCGTCGGGTGGCTCGCCAGCTGCAGCGGAAGCGTGCGACGGAGGTTTTGTGAATCTGTCCCGCAATAACCAGTGGGAGGAAGGCGTATGAGTTCGGGCGTTTTAATAGTTGAGAAATCCCGAGGATAGCTGAGAAGTTTGTCTTGGAGCGGCAGTCACGTGGGTGGACATTGTCTCTGGTTAGGAAGCTACAGGAGGTAGTGATGTCCTGCTAAGGGCATCGGGTACCCTTATGTCAGCCGTCCATGTGAAGTGTTGATAGGGTCTCCTTCATTGCCATATCCAAGCACCTCAGTCTTCATCTTCGGAGCACCCTAGGGGTCGTGGAGAAGTGCTACTCTCCCCATTTTACTGACAGTGAACTGAGGCACAAAGGGGGAACTCAGACCCACAAAGGTAATGAGGTACCTCATTTCCTATTTTGTCCTCTACCTCCCATTTAAATCCATGGGATTTCTCCCTAAATAACTACATGGATCCAGGCCTAAGTGACTGGCCAAGAGAGAGTCTGAGGAAGAGCAATTTGAGCCCACGTCCTGTCTTTTGCCACTGCACTACCCACTGGCCCGTCCTTCTCCTGTGGTGGGATCAGGAAGGCGGAGAGCCCCTTCCTCCTGGCAAGACCAGGGGCCGCTGTAGACAACTTGGTGTTTTGTAACACCCCTCTCCCCAGCCAAGCTCTTACCCCTTGTGGGTTTCCTTGCCCATGGGAAGAGGTGGGATCTGGGCCTTTGGACAGACTGCGACATCGTGGAGCACGCACCTCCTGCAGCCGCTTACTCTTTCTGGCAGTACGTGCCACAGCCCGTAGATGTGCTCTTACACATCCTTGAACTCCAGACCCCGGTACACGGGAGACACGCGGCTAGACCTGAGCTGTAAGGAAGCCTGCGGATTTTGCGGTGGTTGTAACTGTATTATTTATTTATTCAATAAATGCCTCTCGCGGGAAGAAGGCAGGGGTTCCACCGAGCATGACAGCAGCAAGGGCTTCTGGAAGAAAAATTACCCACCCACCCTTTTTAATATGCAAATATTTATGCATGCATATGCCTTATATGAATATTCATATATTAGAAATACTACTGCTACTATGTGAATATATACAGTATATAATAGATGCATGCATGTATATAGGACTAGGGGACTAGACGAGAAAATATTACAGTTTTGTTTTTAAATGCATTGTTTATTTCAAGAATGGGCAATTCTTCCTTGGATCAATGCGGCATATCCTTTTTTCCAGTAGACAGTCCCCATTGGGCACAAGGGATTTTTATTAGCGGTTAGGAACAAGGTTTTCAGAAGCAGAAGAAACACTGGATATATTACTCTTTCCCTCTGTCTCCTCCTCTGGCTCTCCCCCCCAACTTTTTATTGGTGGCGTTCACAGGTTACTAACCACACCAATACATTTAACCTGTAGTCCAACTGTTAAAAAAGCAGCGAGACATTCAGACCATGCTTTCCCGTGCAATTTTTAAAGTGCTGCACTAAGGAAATGTACAGAAGAGCGAAGCTTTGCCTTTTATATATCCCAGCAGACCTCTGCACTTTCTAATAGACCTGTCTAAATCAACAAAGTATTCCCCAGCCGGGGCCAGGACTCAATGAGAATTGCTCTGAGGCAACTGATGCAGCCACAACTTTCCACTAGAAGTTAATGAACTTTTAAAAACATTTTTGAGCGTGATGTATGTGCAAGTCTTCTTAGTGTAGTGCAGTTAATATAATACACTCGTTTCCCTGGGGGACACCCAGTCGGAGCTGCCAGCTGGATGGTTATACTTGCAGTGTGCTTTTTAAAAAATTTCCTCTTTATCCCTCCTCCTCTGCTCTTGCTGGAGAAGCAAAAGCCAGGCAGGTTCAGCCTGTATGAATGAGACAGCTCCCAAGAGTTTGAAAGCCAAATGGCAGAGGAGAAAATCAGTATCTTAGAATAAACACCGAAGGACTCTTACTGATGTGTCTGCTTTGATCCGGCCCTGGATGTTACGGGAGCAGCTCAGTACCTGATGGGCGCACGCTTGTGCCTCTGCATACATGTGCGTAGATTCACCAATAGGAAAGTTAGAAGGGACCATTAGTCTGTGACAGACTAGATGTGTTCAGCATCACGCAGATTCCCTGCAACACATCCAAAGATGCACGATACACGAAATATTTTGAGCCTCAAATAAAACTAAGAAGAGTGACACAGGTACAAAATACCAGTGACCAGGTTCCCTGCCATGGCAGGGTATTAAGTGGAAGATTGGCCCCTCTAAAAACAGCCCTCCAAAGGTCCCCGCCAACCTGACCTGGGGGAAATTCCTTCCCAACTCCAAATTCAGCAGTCTGTAATCATGCATATCAAGTCATAGAAAATGAGGGTTGGAAGGGACCTGAGGAGGTCACATCCAGTCCAGCCCCCTGCTCAAAGCAGGTCTGTCCCCAACTAGATCATCACAACCAAGGCTTTGTCTAGCCAGGTCTTAAAAATCTCCATGGATGGAGATTGCACCACCTCTCTGGGTAACCTGATCCAGTGCTTTACTACCCCCCTCGTGAGAAGGTTTTTTCCTAATATCGACCTTAAACTTGCCTTGCTGCAACTTGGGATCACGTGAGCAAAGATGCAGAAGCCAGGCCCCTCATGGGTTTCCTAGCACCACCTCAAGACCCTGACCCATCTCTGCCTCTGCTTTACCTGTGGCTAACCTATGATGCTTCAGAAGATGACACCAACAACAAAAAATCCAGAAGCCAAAGTCTGCAGCAGGCAGGGGGAGACGGACCCCACAGGCAACCGGCTGAAGTCAGGAAGCCGGAGATTTGTTTCCGAGCGTCATCTTCGTGTGAGCTCCAGAACAGGCCCCTCCAAAAGGGTGAGGAGGGGAACTCCAACCAGGCATCAAGGTAGGAAAGCCCTGCCCTAGCCAACCAGTCCCCCTCCAGCCCCCTCGTTGTCACTGGGCAAAGACTTTCTCTTAGGCCTCTCCTGGAGCTCTTAACCCCTAGACTGTCCACCTGAAACTGGTTTTAAGCACACTTTAGGAGGCTTAAAGTTGTGCCGCAGCACTAAGTTTATCTCCAACGCATGCTACCCAGCTTGTGTTGTGTTAACGTGTGGCCACTCCCCACAGATGAGCGGCCCCAGTTGCAGTCCTCCAGCATCCCAGGATTCAGCATTTTCTTCCTCACCGTCCTGCTCTGTGTGGACAAACTTTCTACCCCCTGAACTCTACTGCCCAGGGGGTGGTTCTGGCAGAAGTCAGCCCTCCCCTCCCATGCCTGGGGGTGTGATCTTCCCACCCTCAAGGGTGAAGCCCCTTCCAAACAGCCCGCAGAGCACATGCCAGTTAGCCGGGTCTCTGGGCACATACGGGTCCAGGAGCAGGGACTAATGGGAAGGACAAGGTGAGAGCCCGATTGGGTCCCCATGAGCTGAGGCTTCCTCCCTGGGGCAAGGATATTAGCTCCTCCAAAAGCACCTTCCCTCACAACTCCCCCCTCCCAGCCACCCCAGGAACCATGACCACCACCCCTTATACCCCAATCCAAAATCCCAATTTATTAAAATATGAGACCTTCTTTCATTTACTTCCTCTTTATTTCTATTTACATTGTTTGCTTACTTTTTATTTTATCCTTCCTTCATCTCGCCATGCTCCCCTCACCCCCATTTCCTTTCCACCTCCTTTTTCATTCCCACCCCCACCTCATTAACTCTCTGCCTCCCTGCTTCATGTTCCCGCCCCAGCCCATTTCTCACCTCCCGCTCCCCCCGGCTGCAGCAGGGCTAGAAGCCTGCCCCATCCCACCAGCCCTGTAACAACAACGCACAGCTGTGGCTCCTAGTCCTACCCTGTTCACCAGGCCTCTCATGGCAAGTCACAGCTGTGCAAGCGGGGGACAGTCAGCAAAGGTTTCTAGCCTGAAGGTGTGCCTGCTCCAAACTTGAGCTAGCACTAACACCGATGAGGGTCTGAGCAGTTCAAAGTGCAACTTGTAATGCGGCCCTAACTGTATTGGAGCCTCTTTTCGGAAAGTTCTCTGATCTCCCATCAAATGATTTTGAGTTCACCTCCTCCCCTCCTGTCCTGTTCCATCCTTTAATCTCTCCTGTTGCTAGAAAACTTGCACCTTACTTTGAGGTTGAGTTTCCCTAGCTTCCATCTCCAGGTGCTGGACCTTGTTATACCTTTGTCCTGGACCTTGTTATACCTTTATACCACCAGAACCTGGTGAGCCAGTCTCCTCTCAGCTTCACCTTGACAAGACAAATAAGTTAAGCTCTATAAAGTACATGTTGCACTTCTCCAACCTCTCCCTGGACCACTTCTGTGACCCATGTTTAACCACACTCCAGTATTCCCTCATCCTTCTTGCAGGGTAGACCCCAGAATTAAAAACACCAGTCTAGCAGTAGCCTGACCAATACTATATGCAGAGACAGTGCCACATTCCTGCTTCTAGTCGGTCCTCCCCTTTCAGTACAGTTGGGGACTGCAGTGGTTATTTTTTACCACATTGTGGTGCGAACTGACTGACTTGAAGTGGTTTTACAAGGTGACCCCTAAACCTTGCAAGTCAAGCCTCCCCAAGACAAAGCTTCCCAGCCAGTAAGCACAGCCCACATCCTCCTCTCCCACATGTGCTGCCTTCCTTCTAGCGTGCTAAAATGCATGGGGTTGAACTTTGACCGTTCAAGCAAGCAATCCATATCTCTCTGTCTCAATAACTCATCATCCTCAGGGCTGATTATAGAGCCAATCTGTACATCATCCACAAACTGCACTAACAAAGAGTCTATGCCATGGCCTAAAATCATTTATAAAAAATATTACAGAGAAGTCAACCATGAAGCAATCTCTGGAGAAAAAACAGGGGACTCTTCAGTAAACTAGATCACAAAAAGGCATCTGATAAGAAGTGGAAACTTGGATAAATAACTAGGGTAGAATATAAAAGCATTGCTCAGGCATGCCTGGATGACATCAGGAAGGCCCAAGTGGGACTGGAGTTGCAGCTAGCAAGGGATGTGAAGGGTAATAAGAAGGGTTTCTACAAGTACATCAGTAGGAAAAGGAGGATGAGGGAAAGCGCAGGTCCCTTACTGAATGAGGGCGTCAACCTTGTGACAGAGGCTGAAGAAAAGGCTGAAGTGCTCAATGCCTTTTTTGCTTTAGTCTTCACAGGCAAGGACAGCTCCCAGACTACTGCACCAGGCAGCACAGTTTGGGAAAAAGGTGAGCAGCCAACAGTGGTGAAAGGACAAGTTAGGGACTACTTAGTCCATGGGGCCAGATGAGATGCACCCAAGGATGCTGAGGGCATTGGCTGATGTGATTGCAGAGCCACTGGCCATCATCTTTGAAAACTCATGGTAATCAGGAGAGGTCCCAGGTGACTGGAAAAGAGCAAACATAATGTCCATATTTAAGAAAGGAAAAGAGGAGGAACCAGGGAACTACAGACCAGTCAGCTTCACTTCAGTCCCTGGGAAAATCATGAAGCAAATCCTCAAGAAATCCATCTCAAACCACTTGGAGGAGAAGAAGGTGATTAGGAACAGTCAGCATTGGATTCACCAAGGGCAAGGCATGCCTGACCTATCTGATTGCCTCCTGTGATGAGGTGACTGGCTCTGTGGATGTGGGGAGACTGGTGGATGTGGTGTACCTTGATTTTAGCAAGGCTTTTGATCTGGACTCCCACAGCACTCTTGCAGGAAAGCTAAGGAAGTATGGGCTGGATGGTGGCTAGAAAACTGGCTGAAGATTCGGGCTCAGAGAGTAGTAATCAGTGGCTGGATGTCTAGTTGGCAGCCAGTACCACGTGGGGTCAGTCCTGGGGCCAGTTCTGTTCAATGTCTTCATCAACAACCTGGAAGATGAGACGGAGTGCACCCTTAGCAAGTTTGCAGAGGACACCAAGCCGGGGGGTGTAGTAGATACGCTAGAGGGTAGGGTTAGGATTCAGAATGACCTAGACAAATTGGAGGATTGGGCCAAGGACAAGTGCAAAGTCCTGCACTTAGGACAGAGCAATCCCATGCACCAGTACAGGCTGGGGGCTGACTGGCTGGGCAGCAGCGCTGCAGAAAAGGACCTGGGGGTTACACTGGACAGTAAGCTGAATATAAGCCAGCAGTGTGCCCTTGTTGCCAAGAAGGCTAATGGCATACCAGGCTGCAGTGGTAGGTGTGTTGCCAGCAGGCCAAGGGAAGTGATTATTCCCCTCTATTCAGCACTGGTGAGGCCACATTTGGAGTACTGTATTCAGTTTTGGGCCCCGCACTACAGAAAGGATGTGGACACACTGGGTAGAGTCCAGTGGGGGGGCAACAAAAATGGTGACGAGGGCTAGGGAGCATGACTTATGATGAAAGACTGAGGGAACTGGGCTTATTTAGTCTGGAGAAGAGAAGACTGAGGTGGGATTTAATAGCAGCCTTCAACTACCTAAAACGGTGTTCGAAAGAGGATGGAGCTGGACTGTTTTCAGTGGTGGCAGATGACAGAACAAGGAGCAATGGGCTGAAGTTGCAGCAAGGGAAGTTTAGGCTAGATATTAGGAAAAAATTTCTCATTAGGAGGGTAGTAAATCACTGGTACAAGTTACCCAGAGAGGTTGTGGAGTTTCCATCCTTGGAAGTTTTTAAGACCCAGCTAGACAAAACCTTAGCTGGGATGATCTAGTTGGGGCTGGTCCTGCTTTGAGCAGGGGGCTGGACTAGAAGTGACCTCCTGAGGTCCCTGCCAGCCCACATTTTCTATGATTCTGTGAGAACCCCACCAGAAACAATCCTACTCATTGCTGATTCCCCATTAGCAGCAACATTTTGAAATCTATCAATGAACAAATGTTTAACCCATTTAATTGCCCTGTTAATTCCTCAGTATACAAGCTCTTCATTCAACATGCCAGGCAGTACTAAGTCAAATTCCTTGAATGAGTCCAGGAATATACAAGGAGTGCCCAGGTAAGAAACAGGGGTCCAAACAGTCTCCCAAATCGGGCGGTGGCACACGCAACTAGGCAGGGCCTTGAATGCCTATATACCAAAGCTCATAGTGTAGGGAATAAACAGGAGGAACTAGCCCTCAGAATAGCCAGTTCAGACCCACACACAACAAAGCTTACAGAAACATGGTGGGATTCATCCCATGACAGGGCAGTTAGCATTAGGGGCTATAAGCTTTACAGGCAGGATAGAGAAGGAAGGAAAGGTGGGGTGTGGCGCTGTATGTCAGGGAGCAATACACATCCTCTGCCAGCAAAATGGCTGAAGTGCTCTGGGTCAAGATACAAGGGGGCCGTGAGGAGAGGGATCTAATGATGGGGGTCTACTACAGACCCCCCAACCAAGGGGAGGAGCTGGACCGGGAATTTTCAGGCCAGCTTGCAGAGGCACTTAAGGCAAGGGATGTAGTTGTCATGGGAGACTTAAATTACCCGGACATCTTCTGGGAGGAACAGTCAGCCAGGTCAGACTGTTCCAGGAAGTTCCTGGCTGAGATACAGGACCTCCACTTAATTCAGGAGGTGCACAGTCCTACCACAGGAAATGCCCTGTTGGACCTGGTCCTGGCCACAGGCAACCACCTGGGTGATAGCGATAATCGCTTGCTGGAATTCACCATCCAGTGTAGGGTGTCAAGGGCCTGCAGCAAGGCGGTAGCCCTAGACTTCAAGAGGGCCAACTTCAACAAGCTGAGGAGATTAGTGGGAGAGGCACTAGGGTTCCCGAGAGCAGGGGAGCTCAGTGCCCAAGATGAGTGGTTGTTCCTTAAGGAGATGATACTCAGGGCCCAAGGGGTGACCATCCCAACAAAAAGCAAGGGGGGCAGGAGTGCCCAAAAGCCCCCCTGGCTCACCAAGAGTGTACAGGAACACCTGATTGCCAAAAAGGCGGTGTGCAACTGGTGGAAGGGGGGTGCTATCTCCAAAGAGGAGTATACCTCCTCTGCTTGGGCGTTTGTGGGGGCTGTCAGGAAAGCTAAGGCAGACATAGAGCTAGGACTAGCATCCAATATCAAAGATAATAAAAAGTCCTTTTTCAAATATAGAGGGAGGATGAAGAAAGCACCAGGATATGTGGGGCCCCTGCAAGATCCTCTGGGCAATCTGGTGGTTCCACCAGAGCAGAAAGCGGACCTCTTTAACCAATTCTTCACCGCCGTTTTCTTGGGCAGAGACCGGGACTTCCCCATCATGATGCAAGATGGACTTGAGGGGAACGTCTCCAGACTTCAGGTTGGGGAGGATCAGGTTAGAGAGCTTCTGGAGGGGCTGGATGTGTTCAAAACAGCAGGTCCAGATGCTCTCCACCCCAGGGTGTTGAGGGAGCTAGCTGGGGTTATTGCAGGGCCCTTGGCACAGCTTTACGAGCGCGCATGGTGCTCGGGCCAGGTGCCAGATGATTGGAATATAGCCAGCGTGGTCCCCATCTTTTTAAAAGGGAGGAGGGAGGACCCGAGCAACTATAGGCCCATCAGTCTAACCTCAGTCCTAGGGAAACTCTTTGAGAAGATCATCATGGAGCACATCTGTGATGGGGCAGCCTCAGAGATGATGCTCAAGGACAACCAGCATGGTTTTATTAGGGGCAAGTCATGTCAGACCAACCTGATTGCCTTGTATGATCAGGTCACAAAGGCATTGGATGCAGGTGTCGCCGTGGATGTAGTCTTTCTGGACTTCAGCAAGGCCTTTGACACTGTCTCCCACCCCATCCTCATTAAGAACTTGGGTGACTGCAGCATTGATGCCTACACAGTCAGATGGATTGCAGATTGGCTCAAGGGTCGTATTCAGAGGGTGGTGGTGGATGGGTCGTATTCAACCTGGGGAGAAGTGGGCAGCGGAGTCCCCCAGGGCTCGGTCCTTGGGCCTGCGCTGTTCAATCTCTTTATCAGCAATTTGAACGATGGGGTGAAAAGCAACCTGTTTAAATTCGCTGATGATACCAAAATTTGGGGTGAGGTGAGCACACTAGTAGGGAGGGAAATACTGCAGCAAGACCTGGACAGGATACAGGGGTGGGCTAACAAAAACTGGATGGGCTTCAATACTGACAAGCGCAGGGTGCTGCACTTGGGCAGTAGTAACCAGCAGCACACTTATAAGATGGGAAACTCCTTTCTTGAGAGCACGGAGGCAGAAAGGGATCTTGGAGTCATTACTGACTCCAAGATGAGCCTGGGCCGACAATGTGAGGTCATGGTTAGCAGGGCTAACCGGACCTTGTCATGAATCCACAGATGCATCTCAAGCAGGGCCAAGGAGGTGATCCTCCCCCTCGATGCAGCACTGGTCAGGCCACAGCTGGAGTACTGTGTCCAGTTCTGGGCACCGCACTTCAGGAGGGATGTGGGCAACATGGAGAGGGTCCAGAGGAGGCCACTCGTATGATCAGGGGACAACAGGGCAGGCCCTACGAGGAGAGACTGCGGGACCTGAACCTGTCCAACCTCCACAAGAGAAGGCTGAGGGGGGACCTGGTGACAGCCTATAAACTCACTAGGGGGGACCAGAAGGGTTTGGGTGAAACCTTGTTTCCCCTAGCGCCCCTGGCATAACAAGGAATAATGAACACAAGTTGTTGGAGAGGAGGTTTAGATCAGACATCTGTAAGAACTACTTCACGGTTAGGGCAGCTAGGATCTGGAACCAACTTCCAAGGGAAGTGGTGCTGGCTCCTACCCTGGGGGTCTTTAAGAGGAGGCTTAATGCCTACCTAGCTGGGATCATTTGAGCCCCGTTTTTTCTCCTGCCCTGGCAGGGGGTTGGGCTTCAAGATCTACAAGGTCCCTTCCGACCCTACAACTATGATTCTATGAATATTGTAACTGCACAATTGCCTTCATCAGCCAAAGCCAGTGGCGATGCATAGGGGGTACACCAGGGTACATGTGTACCCCCTGAGAGCGCCAGTGCACCCCCTGACCAACCGTGCTTGCCACTTAGGCTAAGGGCAGGGGAGGCGGGCGGGCGCGCTAGTGCCCCCTTTACAAGCACCAGCCTATAGCTGCAGCCGCTCCCAGAAGTGCCTGCAGCCACTCCTGGAAGCAGCTGCAGCGATTGGCTGCAGCAATCAGCCATGGGGGAACTCCCCCCCAGGCAGCGAGATCAGCTGCAGGGGGTTGGGGGGGCATGTGCTCCCCCAACTGAGGTGGCACCAGTTGCCCATGGCCAAAGCTGTAATTCCAAGAAAAGAATCATCAATCTGACTGTGGTCTGCTCTGATCGTGCAGAGGTTTCTCTATTTATGACCATGAAAGTTGTATAAATATTTAGCAGGAAAAACTAGGAGGGAGGCTGAAGTCAGCAGTGGAAACACAAGAAAAGGGGGGCCTGGGTTAGTTACTTGCAACTGCCCTTAGTAAACTTGCTGGTTTGGAAATTACGTTTCACATTTTATTAGTTTCAAAATGTAATCATGGTGCCAAAAATGGTCCCTTTAAAAGTGCCCAGTAAAGGAACTTGTATTAAGGGGCTGTTTTATTTGTTCAATACTAACTATTTTATGATGGACCAGCAAAACAATTCTCCAGCGACTCTCCAAGAAGGAAATGTGTCCCATACATTGCATTTTGGAAAAGTGTGCACACACTCACTCCTTCTGAAACAACAAACAGATAAAGAACACAAGCCGGTGATGGGCAGGATAGTCTGTCTTTCCCACACTCTCAATACCCTGCTCACAGCTACACCCACCTTTCTAGCAGCCTCCAGTCAGACTAACAGAAGCATGCCCCTTTTTCTGGCTCCTGCTATATTTCTTATGGAACATACATAAAATCCGATATTGTGAATTCATGAATTTTTCATTGAAAAAAAGAAGCCTCTACTGGGAAATATTACTGCTTGATATATCATTTTCCAGCAATATTTTGGCATTTATAATTTAATAAATTACATGATTTGCACTTTAATTAAAAATGAATAATGGAAGTATTTTGTCTGGCCAACATCCAATAACTTTTAAATGTGCAACAACAACATTTTTAAATGAAATACTTAATCTTATTTGGTCTTTTGAGTTGGTTTCTTTTCTGTTTATCAGCTGTCTCCCTTGAGCAAGAACAAAGCCTACAAAAGGAACTCAACAGCAAGAGTTGGATATTTAAAACAAACAAAAAACCTCTCATCTCTTATGGGATTTGCAGACAGGGATGAATGCAGCCATACCTGACCAGGAAGAAGCTTGCACCAAAGAGTTAAGCAAGGTTATTACAACCAGCACTGCTTGCTTTGGTGCCATATGGCTCTAATAATCACATTGTTAGAAAAGCAGCTGTTGGGAGGAGTATTATTACAACACTGGAAATACCAGTTACCTGCATCAGCAACCCAGCTTCTCCTACAAGTGACTGTAGGAAAAAAAAATCCAGGCCCTTTCACACTTCTGGCTGCTATTCTGTTTATATTCTGGGTGTAGAATTTCAGCTCTGTTAAAGAAGAAGGGGTTGAATAGTAGTGTGAAATGCAAGGAACCAAACCTTAATGCCAAGCTGTACAGCTGGCACGGATGCAAAATCATGCTGAGGATATATAGAAGTGGGTGGGAGGGCAGAATTTTTGTTAGCGAAACGTTTGACGCTGACATTAGATTGAAGATGCAAGGGATGGTTGAAGTCAGCCGATCAGAAAGATTTCTCTGTCTGTCTGTGTCTGTCGCTCACGTATGCACACATATGCGTGCATGCAGACACACACACACGATTTACTACAATAAAGTGAAAGGGAAAAAAGTATCTCTAGTAGTTACGATATACATCTCCCGTGAGACTCTTGGGAACAGAACTCAACTGTACCAAAAAACTTCATGGGTTTTGGGCCCATCTCTTCTACGCCTTGCTTTGCCCACCTCAGGAAGGTTGTGAAGTCCACTTGTTGCATTACAGAATACCCTCCAAAATACAACTATTTACTTGTTCGGCACGTAACCAATTGAGTACAATAGAGTCTAGAGATCCAGGTATGACAAGCCAGTGTCCTGGTAGGTTACTGTACAGACATGCAGTTTAACTGTCCCTGAACTAGAGAGTTTTTATAGTCAAGCTGGGCATGTCAACACATGCATGAAGGCATTTTTCCTCATATGCATTAAATTTAGTACCTCCACTGTGAGGTACTAAAGGAATGCACATTATGCTGCCTTAATGCACAGTAATGAATATGCACGGTGTTTAAGTGACAATGCACAGTAGCCTATTTTACTGCTCATTTGCGTAATGGCATAGTTTTTGATATGGCACTACAGGGTGCATGGATGTGAGCAAGGAGGCTACTGTAATTACAGTGTGTTGGAGCGACTCGATTAATCGAGTCTGTCGGAAAGTGGTAATTACCGTACTCCAGCAGCCTCCCATATCTCATGCATCAGCATCCCTGTGCTTCAAAATGGCAGTAGAGGCATTTGAACTAAAGATCAACTGAGCTTTAGTTCAAGTGCCCCCACCACCGTTTTGAAGCACAGGGATGCTGATACATGAGACTGCAGCGCTTCAATAAGAGTAGCTCTCAGACCCACTCTAATTAAAGCACCCTCCCCACCGTACCCCCCGGACCATATGTAAAAGTGCCTATAATGCGCAGTAAAATAGGCTACTGCGCATTAAAGTGCAAGTGTAGATGGGCCCGTTGTGACCTAAACCCAACTCTCCAGAGTTCTAGGCCCACCCCGAAACCATAAAACCAACCTGCCTCAAGATAGGCTTGGTTTACTGTCACCTCACCCTAGAGCTCACTCTCCATATTTGATTGCCTTGACCGTCTGGTACACGGGTTGTCACTGAGAACAAACACTTTGAGGCAGGGGCACTTTTTAGTAGCACCTGGCATGTTGGGACTCTGATCCTTGACTGAAGCTTTCAGGTGCTGCCATGCAAAAAACACTAAATCACAACTTTTTAACAATTCTAAACTGTTCAAAAATCAGGAGTAATAGGGCAGAATGGCATTAATCATTATTAGTAGCCATTGCTTCTATAGGATGTAGCTGGGGAATTATAGAAGGTCCATAGATGGGACAGCAAGTCCATATCATACAAAATTGCTGAAAGGGTAAAATTAATAGGAGATCTAGTGTCACCTACAGGTGAGCATGGGTTTTATGGTGGTCCTCTCCATCCCTGAGCCACAGAGGATGGGAGTTTGGCACAGTGTTCACAGCTGGTGAGCTCTGTGTCTTGGTTTGCAAGGTTAATTGAGACTCTGTGTCTTCACCGGTCTCTCTGAGTAGCCCCTCTTAGGCCTCATGAGTCTATGCCCCTCTTGAGGTGAAACTTGTGATTCCCTAACACTTATACAATGTCTTGGATGGCCCTACGCTGTGGGTGAAGCAGACCCACTCCAGCAGTCCAGGAAAGCAGTTCTTTCCTTTTGGAGCAGATCACCTCCTTCAGCCAAAGTCCTATGCAGTCTGAAGAGCAGAAACAAAGCAAAATAAGAGAAAGTTTAGGAAAAATGATAACAGTCTGTCCCCTAACTCATTCCCCACCCATGAAGGGACCTTAGAAAGGCCTAGCTTCTTCCGACCCTTCAGGATCTGTCTGGCTCAAAAAAAGTGTTAATTCTTTACAGGCCTTTTAATCCATTGGTTGCCAGTAGTGAAAAAATAAGCTGTCTAAATTTGGATGCAGCCCATAAGGTAATCTAGGATTGCCACAAATGAATAGCATGAGCATGTCCTCTCCACCATCCTAAAAAGTTTAGCAGGAGTCTTATCTTGCATTAGTAATCCCTTTTCTATTCATTTCCCAGCCAATCTGCCATTAATTTAAGTCAACCTACTTACACAGGAACATCCCATACAACATGTGCCAACATAAACTATTAAAAAATTAAGACACACCAGTCCCACCACCCTCCCACTACCTTGTTTAGCTCAAGCTGTGGGCTTTCATGCTTTTCATTCTGGAGATCCCCTGTTCAATTTCTGCACTGGCCAAGACAGAGCTCAGCAATTATCAGTGATAATACTGGAGCTAAACCAATTGAAAAGCATATTTGAGAGCATTTTATGAGCTGCTGAACAGACATTTGCTCTATGTTCATACCCCCTTTTATTCTCCTGCTAGGAACACAGGCAAAGGTTTGTTCATTCATGAAATCATAGGTACACAGCAGAGATTATTTAAACCACAAGAGATAAATTAATTTGGGAGTTTAATGAAATGCATTTTGGCCAGAAGCAGGCTATAAAGACTGTGGCATTGCCAACTCCCACAACTTTTTTGTGTATTTTTTTAAGCCCCAGGTCCTGAAATCAAGGGATTTCATAAGACTTACAGCCAGCCTTTTTTTTTCCTTAAATGTTTCCAGCCCTTGCTGTTCTAGGAAAAAAGCTTCATATTTTCAGGCCAGTGCACACAAAAGCTTCAGAAAGGAGAAATCAAACAGAAAGAAACCCCTGTGTGTGTTTTCTTTTTAAAATTTCCAAAAATGTAAGCAAAACTCAAGATTTTAGTGTCTGACTTGTGATTATTGAGCGCTTAAGGTTAGCAATATTGAGACTGGATAATCTAATCTCACTCAGATGATCAATTATAGGACACAAATATCAGATGCCAAATGAAATAATTGCCAGGACTAGGTTTTCAAAAAACAATCTGAAATTGGTGCAGAAAGATTACTCTCTGGAATATTCCAGTCCATTCACAGATCAAGGAGAAAACAAGGGAAAACTCACCAAATAAAATGTATTACAAGTTTCCCAGTTCCACTTATTAGTAGACCTGGCTGGAACATTTTGGACAAGACAGAATTCCTGCGAAACGGGCTGTTCTGGGGCCAGAAGGTTTTTAAACAGATGAGTTGGCTTGGTGTCAAGGGAGGCTTCATCAGAAAGCAGGGCTTCTTTGATTCAGGAGGAGATGAGAGATTCTCATGCTACACCATCAGTACAGGCGCCGGCCTGTGGGACAGGGGGTTGACTCAAAGCAGAGTATTTCACCAGGCAGAGCAAAACTGGTTTCTCCCATGTTTCCCAGCAAGACCCCGAACCACCGGGGCACAGCACCACACACACCTGTAGACAACACATCCATAGACTCAGGATCTTATCATTACTGCACACCCCCTGGAGAAACTGCACTGGTGCAGACAAGGAAAGGCTCGATTTATGCCAGCCACACACTGCTTTGTTTCTAGTGGAAGTGAAACAGTGGTAGTGAACCAGCATCTGGATTTCCCAGAAAAGACATGACCTCAAAGGAGGATCTCTCAGTGCTAATGGTTGACAAATGCTGCCATTTAAGGCCCTCCACTGCGTTTAATTTTATGAAGGGTCTAGTAAAAAGCAGTTGGTTAATGAGCTAACGTTCATGCATCCCACTGAAAACATAGATGGGTTACAGAAGTGCTAAGTGTCAATTATTGATCAACCCTCCCACTTAACACCACCCTCCGAACACAGAAACAAGAGGTCACATGATAAAGTTAAAGGCAACTGGAATTAACTGCCGGCAAAGGCACCGGCAGTGAAATCCGGAGTCATAGTTTCATAGTTTCATAGTTTCTAGGGTCAGAAGGGACCTGAGCAGATCATCTAGTCCGACCCCCTGCCATGGCAGGAAAGAGTACTGGGGTCAAATGACCCCAGCAAGGTGTTCATCTAACCTCCTCTTAAACAGCCCCAGGGTAGGAGCCTGCACCACTTCCCTTGGAAGCTGGTTCCAGATGCTAGCCGCCCTGACCGTGAAGTCGCGCCTCCTGATATCTAACCTAAACCTACCCTCTGGCAGCTTGTGACCGTTATTCCTGGTCACTCCTGGCGGTGCTCGGGGGAACAGTGACTCCCCCAATGCCTGCTGGTCCCCCCTGACTAGTTTATAACATGCCACTAGATCCCCCTCGGCCTTCTCTTGTGGAGGCTGAACAGGTTCAGGTCCCGCAGCCTGTCCTCATAGGGCCTGCCCTGCTGCCCCCTGATCATACGAGTGGCCTCCTCTGGACCCTCTCCATGTTGTCCACATCCCTCCTGAAGTGCGGCGCCCAGAACTGGACGCAGTACTCCAGCTGTGGCCTGACCAGTGCCGCATCGAGGGGGAGGATCACCGCCCTGGACCTGCTCGAGATGCATCTGGGGGTGCATGACAAGGTGCGGTTGGCCTTCCTAACTGCGTCCCCACACTGCCGGCCCTTGTTCATCTTGGAGTCAATGATGATCCCCAGATCCCTTTCCGCCTCCGTGCTGACAAGGGGGGAGTTCCCCAACCTGTAGGTATGGTGCCGGTTGTTCCTCCCCAGGTGCAGCACCTTGCACTTGTCTGTGTTGAGTCAAAGGAGGGTCGGGGCGTCAAACCTGTAGCTGGAGTTTGCAGTTAAATTAAGACAGGGCCCCTGATGGCATGAGATCTGATTCATGTTCTAGGACAGTGGGGACCACTCTTTTTGGCAGGCATGCCACTAATTAGTCCCATACCCCCCCTCCACGTCCCACTCCAATACCCTTCCCCTGCCCTACCTGCTGCTCTGCTTTCTTCTCCCTGCCTTATCTGCCATTGCACTGTCTGTCCTGTCCCCAGTCTGCCATTTGCCATACACAAAGGCTGCCCACAGGTCGGCCACTCTTGCTCTAGGGTCTATGCCAGGGGTGGGCAAAATGGTGAAACCGGCTGGACATCATTTCTCATGGCTGGTCTTCATGGAGACCCCGGGAGTGCAGCGCCGGATCCCACAGGGTTCCCACAGGGCTTGAACGGCAGATTTCTTTCACTGCCTCAGCTGAGCATGGACTTGGGCAGCCTATTTGTAAACCACAGTGTGTTACCTGGGAGCTGGAAGGCTGCCGGCATGAGGGAAACAGAGGATGCTGATACTTTATCGTCCCGCGTCTTATGTAGCCATTCACATCACTGCAAAGTGGGTACGAGCAATTTGGTTTGGGCAGAGTGTCACTCCTGTTTTGCACACGTGACAATGACTAACCAGCATGATGAAGCCAGTGGGGCAAGTGCTAAAATCCAGCAGCAGCTTGTGGGAGTTGGGCTAATTTTGCTTAACTACTGCCGGACTTATATGCCCACTCCAGCCCCCAGCCCTTCACATGCACCAACAGCCCTTCACTGGATCAGCATTTGGGGGGAGAGGGGGCAGGGACATCTCTCCAGTCACCACTGGGAAGGCTTATCTTGAGTGTCTGCTGCAAGTCACGGCAGCTCACAGGATGGTGAAGAGCCCAACCCCTCCGAAACTGTGCTCCATGCCAGCAGATCTCTGCATGTTTCTCCAGTTTGGCTCAACCCACTGTACTCACACCCAGGGGCTCATTCCCACAGATATTTTTCCTTCACACGTGTCTCGCTTGCTGGAGCCCCGTTGTTGCAGAACAGGAGGATCTGTGAGGGTGAGCACATGCATTTGCACGTGGGAGAAATGGATCGCCGAGCACCCCTGGTACAACGGCAGCAGAGGAAGCGGCAGTGATTTACTATCATTCGCTGTCACTTGAACACCTCCCATCAGCAAACAAGCTGAGAAAATGCCAAGGGCTAACACAAGCTGTCTCACATGCTAGAAGGAGACTGGCAGCCTCAGCGGTTCTCTTCCCTGGAACTGCTTCTATTAAAATATGGTGTCAAATAGTTTATGGCTGGTGACTTTCAGGGACTCGAGAGCGGGGTCAGAAAATCCACCTAGCAAGGCTCTCCCTGACCTTTTGAGCCTGGATAATTGTAGCCGAGGCTCAGAGTTGGACAGGGCCTTATTAGTGGTTTTCAGAACCGTTCTGCTGATAACGGTGATTGCTGCAAGCTGCTGAACGAACACAAACCACTGGCTGCTACGAGGTGGTGGGCGCCCGCTTTCCCAGATAAAAAGTGATTAAAGTCTCCTTACGAGGTTCTAAATCTGCTCTTTAGAAATCCCATTAAGCAATCTAATTAGCTAATTCAATTAACTGATTAGGTGATATTAATTAGTTAATTTAGGGGGGGAAATTTATAAAGCTATCAGATGAAATACAAAAAAGGAGGATGACATTAGGCCAGGAGCTTCTTTTCTTAAACCCCACGGTGCTTTAATTAGCAATTTAATTGGCCATATGTTTTGGGCAGACAATCACTAACCTAACGCTGCCCGCCAGTAGCCTTCTTCCCTCAGTTCAAATATGAGCTGGTAATTCAAGGCAACCAGTGCCCCCGCCTCTGTGTAGGTGTGATGGAGCATACCCCTCCTGGAGCATTTCCCCTATTCTCAGCCTGTCTGAGCCCTCCTGTGTTTAAGGAAAAGGCAGAGAGAAGGCAAGAATCAGTCACTAGCATAAAGACAACTATATATGGCAACATACTGGAGAAAGACTGCAATGCATCTAGGCTTTTGTGAAGCTCCTTCACAAGCATTCACTGGCAGGATACTCCTGGAGAAGACCTAACATATTTGCACCTCTGATTTACAAGTGGCTAAATAGGGGCCTCAGTAGCTATAGATCTATTTGGCGCTGCATTGCACCTTGGGTAGACTCTTAGACTTCAAAGCAAGTGCATGTCGGGTGTGATGCCCTGCGGGAGGACTGGAAGCAAAGCCACAACGTGAGGTGAGCCAGGCCCCAAGCACCTTGCCTGGGCAGCTCAGTGGCTGAGCTAACAGCTGAACTGAGCAGTGCACCAACTATAAATACCTGAGAAGTGGTGCACATTTCTGCAAGATTTAGGTCTAGTTATGCAGATGCCACAGTCCCCATCACTGTGGTCTGGGTAACAGCTAGATAAGCATAGCCAAACTCCTCAGTCCTTCTGCCCCATCTGAACCTATGAATCTTCACAGGTGGATCCATCCCAGTTCATGAGAGCTCGAAACAGAGCATAAATGCACTTATTTTATCCACATTCTCTGCACTGGATGATGGGCATGATATATTACATTAATCTGTCATCAGTTAGTTACGTACAAATATGCCTGAGGATAGGCAAGAATTATTTCATACATCTGCAGTGAGATCTTGCCAATTGAAGAACTGAAGGGAGAGGGGGGGAAACAGGATTGTTTCCATGTGCAGCTCTGCCTGCCTGAGCTAACCCTTTACCTCTGTAATCTCAGGAAAGACATCCTAACCACTGACATCCTACCACATTTTTAGCTTCTCTCATTCCTCGGGATCTCAAACCAGCAGTGACTCCCTATGCCTGACAAAAGGTGATTCCACCTGAAAGCTTGCTAAGAACTTTTTTTTCCAACTACCCAGTTAGTCTAACAAAAGATCTCATGTCTACCCAAAGTACCGTGCCATCCTAACCATAAGGAAGACTGGAATTAATGGCTTAGGAGGCTCTTTTCAGTCTTATGTACCTATGTAAAGACAATGGAACAAGCTGACCCAAGAAGTTGCAGAACCTCATACATGGGCCAGAAAGTATTTCTTTCATTATTTTGGTGGCCTAGTTAAAATGAAACCAAGATTCCCAACATGTTTGGTGTGCTCATCTCCAGTACATCCCATTAGATCTTCTAGGAGAACGAGCGAGCATCATAGCGGACAAAATAATGAGCACCTAAATGGGTTAAATCTAGTGATGCAGTAAGAGACCCTTCAGCAAGGACATGTCTCTGCTGTCTGCTTTGGTCACCAAGTTTTGATCTAGAAATCTCCTTGAGTCACAGAAGCATAGAAAAATAGGCTGGAAGGGCCCTCCAGAGGTCATCTAGTCCAGCCCCCTGCCTCAGGCAGGATCCAACTCAGCCTATATAATCCATAAAATAATCTCTATGAGTACTTTCAACTCGGCCAGTCTTCCGAAGAAGTCAGGAGTACTCTAGGTCAGTAGTTCTGCTTCAGCTTATTCCATAGCTTAACATAGGCTGGACCACTCAGAAGTGTTTTGACCTTCTGGTCTGAGCATCTCCCTACACCGCTGTTTGTATTACAGTTCCAGAGTTCAGAGATCAAATCCTCAGTATGCTAGCTGCTGTATACCAAAGATCCCCCTAAACCTAGTGACTTACTGGGCTAGCACGGTTAAGACCCAGCAGTTTCTGTAGCCAGTGCCCACAATGAAGTGATGTGGCCAGTGCCGTGTCTGTTTGGCATGATGGACTCCTGCAACTCAAATGTCCAGATACCCACTTCTAGCTTGTTTGACTAGGCTACTCTAGATCAGGGCTCCACCTCCAGCTCCCAAAGTTGTGGTGACACCTGAACTGCTCTGCCATTGTTGTGTAATGAAAAGACTGCCCCTTCCTCAAAAAGTTTACAGTCTCATTATATGACAGACATAAATGAATCCTGGATCTGTGCAGGGGGATTGGACGAGATGTCCCTTGATGTGCCTGCAAAGCCTGCACTCATATAATACGAACGGGCAGCACAAGGTAAGAATGATGACTCTAGCTGACAGCTGTCGATCGTACAACTCACATCCATTGTCAAATGCCTACATGGTATTACAGAAGAGATGTGCTTTAAGGATGATCATTAGTGCTTCCTTCCACAGTTCTTTAGGGGAGTCTCCTGCCATGCATCTTTTATATTTCTACATTGATACCAAGGTAGTCACAAGTTGATACACACTTTTGAGAGGATCCCTCATGGCTACAGAAGATGGTACAAGAGTTTATCTGTAACAGGAGCTTTGCTTACCAGTGTTGAGACCAGGAGGTCAAGAGCAGCTATTTTGCTGGGTTTTTAATGCTTCATTCACTTCTGTGTTCCTGTTCCCTAGCAAATCAAGTTAAGATACTGGTTTTGCTTCGTCACATTTTTATTTGGTATTTGGTTTGTAGTAGTGCAGAGGTGTCAGCCAGTCATTGTGCACGGTGCTGTGCTCCCTAACACAGTAACTGAGAGCAACTCCTCAGCATTTTCTGGCACCAAAGCTTAGGAAGCACCAGGATATTTTGCAGCTTACTACAAAACAAAATAAAGCCAATGAGTCTTTTCAATAGATGCAATGAGAAATTAAATTTGACAGAGACTTTGAGCTATTTTAAACAAATACCACACTTTCTCACATACAACACACCCTCAAATAAACAATGCACCTTGTGTATGAAAGGCAGAATTAAGACAGAAAATCTTTCCCTGAGAGCTATGAGGGAGAGGAGGTGTCTATAGCCAGCAGCCAGGGAGCCCTGCCTACAGCTTTACTTTCAGTAATCGCTGGCAGAGGTTTAGGCAGCAGAAACTACCGTCACCGTATTTCCTCATTTATAATGCACACCCCAATTTCCAGTAGCTGAATTTGGGGTATGTGCACATTGAATGTGGGAAAATACGGTACCAACACTGCAGACACAGACAGCTACCCTTTACGGACAAGTACTATCATCTGAACAAATCCCATTGTTTGTTGTTTCCAAGCATGTGCAGGACCAGCAAGCATACTTAGCGAGTCGACGCTATGTGCCAATCCTAGTAACTGTCGTGTACAGGTAGGAACGGCAGCCGTGAACAAAGGTTCAGAGTTTGGTGTGAATCCTGAAGGTGAGTGGGTAGTGATCAGAGCACAGGATGGACCACCAGCAGCTTTCGCACTCCTGTCTCGATGCCGCCACTGATTTCCTATGTGGCCTTGGGCGAATCATGGGAAATTCTGTCGTCTCTGACAGCCTCCAGGTCTCTGGGAACATGCCTGTCCCCTTCGGCTCTCGAGCAACCTCTGCACTGCATGGTGGAGTATCATGCACAGACCCAAATGAGCTCAGGGTGGAGGTCTACATGCCTGTCTGCTGCCCAGGTCTCTAACCCCTGTCCTCACGGGGACCCTGGCAGGGCTAAATCCTTGGGCACTCTCGTGGCCAAGCCTCTCTCAGTTTGTCTCCCTGTCAAAGCTCCCTGACCTCCCTGTGAGCAGCACTTGGCAGATCAATGCCTTCTCCGGGATCAAGTCATGTTGTGATCTGCTCCCATCACCTGTTTGTCTCTAGCTTCCCAGCCTGGCCAAAGAGCAGTGACACTCGGGCCTTGAACCTGGAAACATGCCATTGTTTTATAGGGAGTTGGTTTATCCATAATCATTCTCTTGCTTTCCTGTTTATTCACCTTCCCGTTCCCTATTACTGCATTTGCCCAGGAAAGACTTAAACCCCACAATATAGAAACTGCCCCTCAACGACCAGGATTAGCGGAGCGCTCATAAACATATTGCACAGAGGTTTTCATGACGCGACTCCATCCCCGCTCCATGTCTTTCACACTCTTTGTCTCAGTTCCTCATCTCTTGTATGGGGAATAACGTCTCGACCTCAGGGAACACTTCAAAGACTCATCTTACAGGATGTGCACGGGGCTTTGGAGAGGTCACGTCATATGATCCTATGACAACCTACGCCTTGCTGCAACAGCATTACCGAACATCTGTCAAACTAGCCTGGACGTCTCAGGAGGGATGTTCCTACCAATTGTCGGACTTCCTGCTTATGGTCACTTGTGGCTCACAAGAGCCCATAAGGGACCACCCGTTGTGTGTCTGCTGGCTGCAACCCCTAGCATGGTCAGCTAACTGGGCCCAATATCTTGGCACCTGCATATCATGACAAGGGGATTCCAAAAAGCTCAAAATGAAGAGATTAGTTTAAGGTACGGGGGCAAGCCTGGTGCAGTTTCTCCTCAAATCTGTGCATGCTCCTGTCATGAAATGCAGCTGTGACCAGGACAGTTAGGCCCTCGGTTCATGAACCCTTCTACCATAGCGTGGACCGCGGTGAGTACTTGTATCCAGAGCTAAAGGAGGATTCCTACTGTTATATGCAAGACAGCTGTTATAGTTGCTGGAACCAGCCACTTAAAAAGAAATGTGATCATGCCCGCTAGACTAACGTATTACAAAATCGTCCTGTTAGCCAAATCCATCGTGAGCAACCGTGGGCCACAGGAATTTGAATCCCAACTGCTCTGACATTTTAGCACATGCCAAACCAAGGTCTCTGCTGGTGTAACTTCACCGACTTCGATGGAATTGCTCCAGCTGCAAACTCGCCCTGCCACCTCCGCAGGCGGCAGGGGTCAGCGGCAAATGTTCCTACCTGAGCCGAGCCAATCCCGGGGCCACAGCGGAGCCCAGGGCCAATCTGAAAGAAATCTGACCCCTGTCCAGGGCTTCTAGATATTACCACGATGCAAACTATAATACATGTGTGGCCATCCCGGTGATTTCCACTATGGTCTGGGAATTTTGGGGGGTGTCATAAATGTTTTCTTGACTTTATTTTACTGATACAGCGCATGGTCCAGTCAGAAATCCCACAGTATGCTGTTTCTATTTATGTCACTTTTATCGTTATATAGATGATGTTACACTGGCTGTATATATCTTTATGGGGTTTTTTCCCCCATGATTTAGCCTCCTTTTGCTGCACCTGTGAGATCTAGTATAAGGGCAATAGAGCTGAGGCTTGTGGGGTTAATGTGTTATCCAAGGACAAACCTCAGTCTGTTCCTCAAGACAACGGCTGCACGGTAAGGAGAAACTTGGGGCATTGTGGGTACCCCATGGATAGGTTTGTGACGACATGTTTCACGTACCTGGTTGGATGGCACAATACCGCTGGGGCAAGAGCTTCCTGACCAGACAGTGACTACCAGATAAGGTCCTGAGTGACCTTTCAAGAGTGACTATTATTGAACATGTGTCTCAATACATCTCAGTTCCCATCAGCCCTTGAAGCTTGGAGATGAACTGGGTGTATCCTGTGCCTATCACATCACATGGAGCCCAGGCCATCCAGCCAGGCCCAGCCAGCCTGCTACATGCTGCCCGTGGTTTTTCATTCAACCCTGCTAGCCCTTTCCTGCTGGATGTGTACCCTGTCTAGCCCACGGCCAGTTTTGTCTGTTTATCAGCTTCTCTGTCACCATAGCAGCTGGACAGATTCCCATAATCACTGGCAATCTAAATCTAACACGTCTCATTGCAACATGGTTGATTTCATTTTGACAGGCGCTGCGAAAAGTGCAACCGAAATGGATCAAAACTAGCTTCCCTGGCTCTGCAAAGCAGCCGAGATGGACATCAGTGCCCAATCTGCAATGTCACTGGGGGCTTCCGGGTCTCAAAAGGCAGCTAGGTGCTCAGCATCCATGACGACTAAGGCTGTGCAAATAACTGATTATACAGTTTTCAGGATGGACCCTTCCCTCCCCCCCTATTTTTTCTTGCTGAAACACTAACTACAGGAAATGAAGGACTGTATTTTGGCAGTGGTGGTGCATGCCACCTTTCCTTTTAGGAGACTCTCCTGAGAGCTGGGCTCAAACCCTTTTAAGCAAAGGAAGGCATCAAGCTCATGGCTCCTGTTCTCTAGGAGCGCTTGTACACATGACAAAATTGGCCTTTAAAGTGGCTTAATTGCCTTTTTGCACAGCCTTAATGCTGTCACCTTTTACACCTGTATTTCACTTTAATTTCATCATGATGCACACGTGCAGCCGCGTATTTGGCTTGAAGTGACCTTGTTACGTAGCAAGGTGAAACCCATCCAATGTATTTTAGTTTGCTACGTAACAAATTGCGGTGGTGCATGGGGCACTGGAAGCCCAGATGTGCTCGGGGCAGACTTCCAGCATCCCATGCACCGTCCACACCACCTTCTCCCTCTGCCAGCTGCCCTCCCGCTGCCTTGCTGCACTGCCCTAGGGGCAAGCCAGCCCGTTCCTGGGTGGTCCCGGGTGGCGGGAAGGTGACAGGGACAGTGCATGGGGCACTGGAGCCTACCTGCCTCTCCTGCAGCTGAGAGGTCAGCTGCCAGCAGGCGCTGAGCTGCAGGGGAGGGGCCTGGTCCTTCCCTCTGCGGTGGCAGTCCCACGGGCAGCACCCGCCTGCTAGCAGCTCACTCGGGTGCTGCCACCACAGAGGTAAGAACTGGGCCCCCTGCAAATCAGAGCCTGCTGGCAGCTCACCCCACAGTGGGGGAGGAAGTGGGGGAAGGATTGGGCCCTTCACCGCTTTATTTTTTTCCGGTAGAGCCTGCCCACGGCCGCGGGGGGGGGAGGGGCGGGGAAAGCAGGTAAGCTGACGGGGGGCCATCACTGTGACATGACATAAGTCCCTAAATTGAAACGGTGGGTTTTTAATCAACACCATTAAGAACCCACCATTTTAATTTAGGGAGAACTAAACACCCATCACGTGCACAAGCAGCCTAGAAGTGCTCCAACTATTAAGCTACCACGTAAGAGATTTGGGAAAGTCTAGCCCCGATATTTTTTTTTTTTTTTACAGTCAAAACTATTCGGTTCCACTGGCAACTACTTTCAGAACAACCTGGACTCACTTCTCAGCAACCTTACCATTCACCAAAAAGTTGCAACCCAGGATAAGTCAGCAGGAATTGACTGCTCTTTGTGCTCTTGAAATAAATCTCACCTCCTCCTCCTCCTCCTCCGGCCTTGGCAATCTCCCAGCAGTTGTTCTCATCAGAGTCAGATATTAAAGTTAGAAGCCGGTGGCTCTGATAATGGAAAGAACCCGGAGCTTCTCCCCCCAAATTTCTAATAGCTAATTTCCTGCAGGAGGTATTTCCCTTCCTGGCTCTCCTTCCGTTCAGTCGAGAGTGTTGGGTTTGGGGGTTTTTTGCTTTTTTTTTTTTTAGTTCTTACAGTGCTTGCCAATTCCCAGCCCCCTAAGAAGCATGATGTCAAGCCCTCGGTGTGCAATCCAGGATCAACATACATTCCAGTTATCCTCAGCACTACACTGGAAATTTTCAGCGCACAGCCAGTAAATCCAATCCTCTACAGACCAATTCCTTTGCAGAAGTTCCTTTTACAGGACTGTCACCATGCACTTCATGCAAAGTGCTAGACAGAGGCTCGCGCATTTACTGCAGTCTGTTTGGAGGAGCACATACCTCGCTGCTCCCTGCATGAGGGGTTCTGGGATGTTTCATGGGTATTCTGGCAAGAAGGGCTCCCGATGCATACAGCATGTGTGGGAGCTTCGTAAGACCACAGCAAAGGTACAACAATAGCACTGCTTGCTTTTAGATGGTTGCACATCTGTGGGCGGGAGCATGATGAACAGACAGAGCCACAGCACCTGCTGTCTGCAGTCGCAGCATATTGCTCATGTGGCTTTGATCAATGCTCCAGCAGAAAAGGAGTCCCCTCCGGTTTTGTGCATACGGCCCATGTGAACACCACACTGCAGCTGAGGAGCAGCTCATTCTCAAGGACACAAGTAAGAAATGTTCAAATAACTTGACCAAGGGAAATTTTTCTTCTCCACCTTTTTTTTTTTTGGTGTGTGTCACATCTGAATCCTGGTAAGTTTTTTTTGTTTTTTGCTGATACCTTGTGGCAATGAGTTCCACGTGCTAATTGATAAAAGCGTTTTTTTGTGGCAATGTCTTAGCTGGTCTAATAAAAGGTATCATCTCTGAACCATGAGTTCTACATTTTTGCATTTCTTTTTGTCTCAGAGCAACAAGGCCACCAAATACATCCCTGAAACGTGTGAGGGGCTAGCTGGCAGTAATCTGGCCCAGGGGTTTTGAAAGGGTAAAAGATGATTGGAGGACTTAGGATTCCCTTTCTGCACCAATCAGGCCCCAGAGACTCACCCCCCACCCCACCCCCATGTCCCGATTGGCCCCTTGGGTCACCTGGAGGGGGATAAAAGGGGCAGCATCGGCTGACTCAGGAGAGACCAGCGAGGGACAACAAGGAAGGAGCTTCACAGAGCTGGCAAGAGCTGAGCCAGCAGGGCAGGAGCAGTGCCCTGGAAGAGCAGGACCTGC